>NC_067118.1:1065328-1122877 GCF_021347895.1 Acanthochromis polyacanthus
GCTTCAGAAAAGGACCCATTATCTTCTGTTCCAGCAGTTTGTCCTCATTTAAAGTCCAGTTTCAGTCTGAAGTTGCTCCAACTGTGAGCAGAAGATCAATGGAGTCAGTGAGTCTTTAAATTTATTTTCCATCTGTTGTATTCCGGAGCGACTGTCAGACAAAGATCCAGCAGGAAGCAGGAAACTGTTGTTTTACTTCAGTAAAACTGCAAAGACGATGTGTCAGCATCCAGATGGATTTAAACTGGACTCTGAAGCACATTTACTCTGCAGGACACTGAGTCCTACCTGTTGTCCTGCAGATGGTTTTAGTCTGAGGAGAGAAAAACTTTCATTTAGAGCAGAAACTTCATTGACCTCATAAATATTTCAGTGAATAACACACTGCTGTCCTACCTGATGATATTCTCATAGGAACTGCCTCTGGTGGTTCTTATCCTGGCACGTGCAGGGGGGGGGGGGGGGGGGGGGGGCGGTGGGGGGGGGGGCGGGGGGGCTGGGGGGGCTGAAGCACCTGCCCTTTTGCACCTGATGCCAAAGTGCCCTTTTGTCAAAGTTTTTTTTTTTTTTTAAAGTGTGTGTGTGTGTGTGTGTGTGTGTGTGTGTGTTCTTGTACTTGCTACATTGTGAGAACCATTTTCTGCATTTAACTATCAAAGTGAGGACATTTTTACAAAGTGAGGACATTTTGGCCGGTCCTCACTTTGAAACAGCCATGTTTGAGGGTGAAGACTCGCTTTTAGAGAACAGGTATGAATTGAGATTTGGTTAGGGTTAGGGTAAGGATTAGGGTTAGGCAATCAGTTGTGATGGTTAAGGTTAGGGTAAGGCTCTAGGAAATGCATTACGCCTATGGATGTCCTCACTAAGATAGAAGTACAAACATGTGTGTGTGTGTGTGTGTGTGTGTGTGTGTGTGTGTGTGTGTGTGTGAAAATCTGTGCGTCCAAAATAATAAATAACTCAAACAAACAAAACAAATAATTCAGGTCTACCCTCAGTCGGTCACATGATCCAGGTAGACGTCAGTCACGACCCTGACGTGCCCTGACGTGCCCCGAAGCTCACCCATAGACTGTATATATAGTGGACGTAGCATCTGGCTCCAGAATTGAAGCCAACCCAGAAATGTCAAAAACTTGCAATATCACACCGTCCGCTAGGGTTGGCTCCAAAAAGCTTTTGCTCCATAGACCCCAATTCTTTTTTGGAAAAAATAAAATTTGATAAACTGATGTTCTACAGCTCAGGATTTTTTTTCCCCGTTACTTTTCATGGTCAAAATGAGAGATCAGGTGGCCGATCTTAAAATAATCAATACTGAATTTAAATAAATCGTTAAAGTTGGCGGAGCCAGGGGGCGTGGCTATACTTGATAGACAGCAACAGAAGCCTCTGCGGTAAAATGTGGGCGGGATAAGAGAGTCCTCAGCCAATCCTGCCCCTAGTTGCTCTCCGGTCCAGTCTGTTTGATGATGCTTTTTACGTCACTGGCTCCAAAAATCCAAAACGGCGACCAGGAAGTAGCAAAATCCGGGCTTCATTTTCTCACCGTTGAAACCAACGGGTGACGGAGGAGGTCCAAGATGGCGGAGTGAGAAGTCGCATTTTTGCAGGCTCTGTAAAAAAGTTATTTTTTTGTCCTTAACCCTTTAAGCTTCAGTCAATTCCAGCCGTTTTCAGTACAAAAAATCGCTAATATTCTATTTTTAAATAAAAAAAATTACGAAAAATACGGGGAATATTGGACGGGCATCACGAGGTGCATTTCCTTGAAAATGACCGATTCGGGGATTTTATACGACTTCAGGACATGTTTTGGACAAAACAGTTTACTGGCTTGTGTCGTCTGGATGTAAAAGGTTGGATTATGGCCGTTTTTTGTGGAATCTTTTTTTTTTGTGTGTAATAATAAACCCGGAAATGTGAGTCGCGCTGTGTACGTTGAAGCCGTGTATAGAGAACGGATGGATGAATATTCGTTTTTGTCGGACAAATGTGTTTTTCTCACCCGCTGTAGTAATCGCATCTGAAAGTGGTTATACCGGCGGATTCATGAGAATCTAAGCTTTCCATCGGCGTATAGTGTTTGTGTAATCGTGTTTGCAGCCGTCGGACATTCTTGAAATTCCTATGCAAATTAGTAGGTGTACCGCCGGCGGTACACCTACGACGCACTGAAGCGTAAAGGGTTAACTTGTTAACCTGTTGTGCACCAGCCCCCTGTCCTGTTCTTTTACTTCACTGAGGATATTTTTGCCAGCTGTTGTGTTAATATACCCTTTTTGGAGCTACGCAACCAACTTTTAACATGTCAGACCACGACTATAACCTGAAAAGCCTCCACGAGGCGTGTGATGACAGCGATATTGAGGATATCGACGTGGACCGAACCCCAAAAGAAGGCAGAAGAAATTTGAACCACACGCCAATTAAAAGCCCAAATCCTAAAAAGATAAAAGGGATGAGTGACAAAAAAGAGGAGGAAGCTGCAAGCGCTGCTATCCTCCAAGCCATTCAAGTTCTAACTAACAAAATGGATCTCCAGACCGAATTACTGAAGAGCTTTGAAAAACGCATTGAAAATAATACTAATGCTATCAAAGAGAACAAGGAAGAAATTGCTGAGCTCCAGGAAAAAGTTGACGGACTTGAGAAGGAAAACCTTTCCCTCAAGAACACCTGTCAGGAACATGCCCGTTACAAAAGGAGGTGGAATTTAAGGTTGACTGGGTTAAAAGAGAAAGATGATGAAAACACAAGAGAAATTGTAATCGGCATTCTCACAAGGGTTGTGCCACTGTCGGTTGAGCGACTACAAGAGACAGTGGACACCGTCCACCGTCTAGGAAGGAAGAGTGATGCTGCTACGTCAAACGGCACACCGAGGGTGATCATCATCCATTTCGGGATGAGAAACCGTTCGGGATGATGTCTGGAAAAAGTCTAAAGCAGCCAGAGTATGCAGTGAGATGCACATCCGCTTCAAGGAAGACTTCACCAGAGAGGATCGGGAGGCTCGTACCAAGTTATGGCCGGTCGTTCAGGAAGCCAGGAGAAGAGGGAAACGCGCCTCTCTGAAAGAAGGATATGCGCTGATTGACAATCATCGAGTGGATCCTAATTGATTTCCTCGGAGATTATTGGAGATCGCAGTTTGTTTGGCACAGGTACACTGTTTCTTTGTAAGGTTTATACCTGTGGCCTTCCTTTTGAGGGTTGCTGTTGCACAATAATTGTTGACAATAGATATTTACAAGGACATGCTGCTCATTCCTGCGCATCATATTCCTACGCATTCAAAGGAGTTTGATTTTCTGTATGTTATCCTTTATTTCACTGAACTGTAGGGGGTTGAAAAATAATGTTAAACGGAAAGCAACTTTTCTTTTCTGTAAGGAGCAGAAGGCAAATTTTGTTTTTTTGCAAGAGACTCACTCAGTAGAAACTGACGCAAAATTTTGGAAACAGCAATGGGGAGACTCTATTCTTTAGTCATGGTACTTCACACTCAGCAGGCGTGATGATCCTGATGAACAGATTTTCTGGGAATATAATTGATCACACAAGTGACACTATGGGACACTGGCTGATGGTTGTGGTTGAATTCAATGCTGTTAACTTTATTTTACTCTGTATATATGGTTACAACCACAAAACGCGTAACAAAAACTTCTTTTCAACCTTATGCCAACTGATTGAGGGGTGGAAAGTGACCTTTTCAACTGATAAACTTGTAATTGGTGGTGACTTTAACTTGGTTCATGACCTTTGGTTAGACCGCCATCCTTCTAGATGGCAATGTCATTATTATGAGGAAATTATTAGTGATTTTACCTCTCAGCTAAATGTAACTGACTTCTGGAGATTAAAAAATCCTAGTGTGAAACAATACACTTGGTTCAGTCCGTCTAACAATAATCAATGCTCTAGGATAGATTACTGGTTAATCTCAAGTAACCTATTTGAAAATGTCTCTAAATGTGAAATCTCGGCCTCACCCTTGTCAGATCATTGTATAATTTCATTGTCCTTTAAATTTCATAAAGCCGAAGTTAATCCTTGTTCAATATGGAAATTCAGTAACAATCTTTTGGATAATTCTGATTTTTGTAATAAAGTTAGAAAAATGAGTCAAGAAATTTCCAAAATGGAACTATCAGCTGTGGGTAAATGGGAATGGTTTAAATTTAAAGCTAAAGAGTGTGCTATTAAAATTAGCAAATATATTAGTAAGCTCAAAAAGCAAAAACAACAACTTATATTAAGAGAAATGAACAGTTTGTGTCATAAAGCTGAATTGTCTGTGGAAGAACATGCCAGGCTAAATTGCCTTCAATCTGAGTTAGATAACCTCTATTTGGAAAAAGCAAATGGGGCCTTTATACGTTCAAGAGCTCGTTGGTTAGAAGAGGGGGAAATTAATTCCTCTTACTTCTTTAACTTGGAAAAACAAAGACAGACAAGCAAGAAAATCCAAATATTACTTATTAATAGTGTTAATGTTAATGACCAAGACCTAATTAATGAAGAAATTAAAACTTTCTATACTAATTTGTACAAATCCAATTTTTCTGAAGGAAACTGTTTGTCGTTCTTTGAAAAAATTAGAGATTATAGAGACATAATAGAAAAAGAATTTAGGGACTTAATGGATGATAAGCTCAGAATTGATGAATTAGATTGTGCTATTAAGCGAATGTCCAAAGGAAAATCACCAGGTTTAGGTGGGTTGACCGTGGAGTTTTATACATTTTTCTGGAAAGACATATGAGTAATGCTTTACAACGCCTTTATTGAATGCATTTCAAAGGGTCATTTGTCTCCTACTATGAAAAAGGGACTTATTACCTTAATCCCCAAGCCCAATAAGGATAAATCCTTACTGGATAATTGGAGGCCGATAACTTTGTTATGTATTGACTATAAATTGTTAGCTCATGTGTACTCAAATCGTTTAGATGTAGGTCTAACCAAACTAATTGATGAGTGCCAGTCAGCATTTGTAAAAGGTAGAAGCATTCATAATCACACCAGGTTGATACTTGATATGCTAGACTATAGAGACCACATTAATACTGAAAGCTTTATACTATTTTTAGATTTCTATAAGGCATTTGATTGTGTCGAACACTCCTTTTTACTGAAGGCCTTACCCTTTATGGGTTTTGGGGAAAAATTTTGTCATATCATTAGTATGTTTTATACAGACATTAGCAGTTGTGTTTCCTTAAATCCAGGTGTGACCCCTAGCTTCAATGTTTCAAGAGGCATTCGCCAGGGATGTCCAATCTCTCCAAAGCTTTTCATCCTAGCAACCCAATTACTAACTTCTCTCATTAACCATTCAAGCGAAATAGAAAGCATTACAATTTTCGATAAAGAATTTAAATTGAGTCAATTTGCCGATGATACAGCAATTTTTCTGAAAAACAAATCCAATGATTCATAAAACCCTTGATACGATCTCCCTTTTTTCAAATGCTTCAGGTTTATCTCTTAATCTAAGTAAATGTGAACTACTCCCAATTCATACCAGTACTGACTCTACAATTGCTTCAATTAAAATAGCGACAGCAGTGAAATACTTAGGAATTACAATATCTAAAAACATCATCAGACGTGAAGACATAAATATCTCTAACCGTATATCAGCTGTTAAAAAATCCCTCAGTCACTGGCTGACCAGAGACCTTACTATTTTTGGTAGAATTTTACTGTCTAAAACTGAAGGTGTCTCTAAATTAATTTACCCTTGCCACTCCATGTATATTTCCACTAACAATATCAATAAAGTCAGTTCAATTATTTTTCAGTTTGTATGGAGAAATAAAACCCACTACATCAAGAAGTCACAACTAGTTAAAGAATATGATAAAGGTGGTGTTAAAGCTCTAAACTTTGAGTCAATGGTTGGCACATTTAAAATAAATTGGATTAAAGCTTGTCTGTCTCAGCCAAACTCCATGTGGTTTCATATCCCAAGATCTTTGTTTAACAGAATGGGAGGTCTTGACTTCCTCCTAAAGTGTGATTTTGAGATCAACAAAATTCCCATTAAACTCTCCAACTTCCACAGACAGGCTCTTCAGTTTTGGAAGATGATATTTACTCATAATTTTTCTCTTCATGGTTCAACCTTATGGAATAATAGAGTCATCTTAGTTAAAAATAAATGTGTATTTAAGAATGATTGGTTTGAGCGAGGTATAATTTTTGTAACTGATTTATTGGACTCCAATGGCAAATTATTCGATTACACAACTTTTATAACCAACTATGATTTAAATTGCTGCTACCGAGATTAAAATAAAATCTGTAAGGCAATTCCCCTGCCTTTGATTCAGATGATTCAGAGTATCATGAACTATACAAACGTGAAGGCTACATTGCCAAAATTACTTATTGATGACTGTAGTTTATTTGACAGGAAATGTAGCAACAAATTAATTAATGCTGCTTTTAAATCTAGAGCATTTCATGACTATCATAGAGGGGCATGCATTCAGGCTCCGGGGGCACTAAGTGTTTCTCTTAGGATCAAGGCTCTCACCAAATATCTTAAATGGCCCATCTCCCCAAAAGTTAAAGAAACTCATTTTAAGATAACCCACAATATTTATCCAACAAGTGCTTTTGTCAAGAACAGGTTTAGATTTGAAGTAGATCCCTGTGTCTTTTGTCATGAAGAAGAAGAAACACTGGAACATATGTTTTTTTTATGCCCTGTGTCTCAGAAATTCTGGTCTGATATAAGAAGCTGGCTGTTGACTAAAATTAAGGACATTCCAATCCTTGATATCCTTCACATTATGTTTTATATGGACAATATCAATTCATCTGTCTCTGTTATGGTAAATATTGTTTTGCTTCTGGGTAAATATCATCTTCATTGTTGTAAATGGAGAAATGTGAAGCCCTCCTTTAATTGGTTTTTAAGTGACTTCAAGCTGTACTATCTGTCACTCAATAAGACAAATTCCAATTCACTTGCCAGAATGATCAGTGCTGACTTTTCTAATTTTCTGTTATTTTAATTTTTGTTTTTGGACTGCAAGGCTATTGCTCCTTTTTCTCAAGTATATGCCTGGACTCATGCACAGTTTTTTCTTTTCAACTCCCCCTTTCCTCTAGTTTTAGTTTATTTTTTATCAGTTTCTTTTCTCATGAATGTCATTTTGCTTGTATTCCTGCAATGTGGCTTAATATACATTCTGTACTGTCATCCTCTACGAGATGTTGTATGCTAAATGTGTTCTGTTTAATCGTTAAATAAAGAAGAAAAAAACAACGGGTGACGTCACGGTTAGTTTACGCCTGTTTAGAAACGGAAGACCCGAAGGAGGACAACCAATGGTCTGGTGCTGCTAATCTTGAAAGGGAAGACTCAAGGAAGGACAACTGATGGTCCGGTGAGTATGTTTTGCAGCGGTACTCGTTTGTGCACGGTGTTTTCTTGCAAGATGACTGACGAAGTAAAGTGAGCATCCTGTGTGTGTGTCTAACACACCTCTCATCAGTTATAGTTAGTTAAACATCGCTTGTTAACCACACAGCGTGCTGAGAGGATAAAGTATGCCAGACTTCTTTTTGTTTCTGTATGTTTCTCTTGTCATGGGCAAAGGGCATCAGAGAGATGTATTATTTTACAGTCAGTGAGCTGCAGTGTGTTTCCTGTGTTTCTAGAGGCAATGAGGCAGAGGTGATGTTACTTCACTGAAACTATGCCATGTACATGTATATTCACTTAATTTTGGACTGGAAATTATTGTATTGCAATATAAATACAACAACATTAACAATTAGAATTAGAAGAATTTGAATTGTGATTTTCTCAACCTCTCATTTCAACATATCAGTATTTGTTTAGAACATTTGTATATGAATGTGTGTGTGTGTGTGTGTGTGTATAATTATATATATATATATATATATATATACACACACACACACAAATTATTATATATGATATCCATAAATATAAAATATATAGCTTTTATAACCTTGCTATCTTGCGCAAAGTGGATAGTCAAATTCAATAAAAGCACAAATCAGTTTAAATACATGATTTCTGTCATTAAATAATTTTTTATGCTTTATTATTAGCACTATGAATAATAAAGGGCAGATTATGAATCAACACCATGGAGTAAATGTCACGCGCTAGGCTGGGCAGACCAACACAGAGAGCACCACTACCAGAACCGGAATGATTGCAAGGATTTATTGTGGGAGGATGAATGTGAAGTGAGAGCAGGAACCAGAGTGCAGGGACGGGGAATGCGGGAGCAGAGGAATGTGGCCGGGTGGGTCCGGGGCCGGGGATCGGCGGTGGTCTGTGGTCCGGGCGGGAGCCGGAGCGTTTGGATGACGGAGTGGATCCCTGGCGGCCAGACTTCAGGGCTAGAAGTCAGCGAAGGAGGCAGAAGGCGGTTCTCTGATGATCCGGGGGGGAACTGAAGAGTTATCCGTGTCAGGCGGGGACGGTGCTTTTGTCGGCTGAAGTTCTGAGAAGGGGCTCCGGGAGGCTGGGTGCTGATGGTGTCTGGCCGGAATGTTCCGGGAGGAGAGCCGGAGAGCAGTGGGCAAGCGGTGTCTGCTGCGGCTTCAGCAGCCGGGAGGGAAAAGGGGTTTCAGGAGGGGGTCCAGGCAGAGTGGGGAATCCGAAGGGGCAGGGGACTGGCGCCGAATGGGTTGGGGGGTTCGGGTAAGGGTTCCAGGCAGGGAGGCTCCCGGGCAGCGGGTTCTGAAAGAGGGCAGGAGAAGGAACGTTAGAAAACGTCAAGAAACAAAATAGACTTCAGGAGGCTAGAAGGTGAACTGACTGAGCAGTATATTTCAACAATCTGGCAGGGTGTGGAGTGCTGAACCGGTATTTATTGCAGGGTGAGTGATCAGGGTGATTTCTTCCAGCTGCCCGGGGCTCGAGGAGGAGATTGATTACCCGAGTAGAGACAGCTGTGAAGCCGAGCTCTACTCGGGTGTAGTCCTGCAAGGGAAAACAGGGGAAGAGGGATGGATGGGAGACCAAAGAGCAGACAGGGAGAGAAAACAGGATAGAGGGTAAGGGAGGGGGGTTAGTTTGGGATGCCAGGTGGAGAGGGATAAGGAGAGGGCCCTGACAGTAAATCTGTGGTTATACAGTGTATGTCTTGAAAAGGTATGAAATGTCACTGCATGTGTGTGTGTGTGTGTATCAGATTGTGGTTTATCAATCATATTTCAATTTGCAGAGATGCCTTGTAAGGAGAGGAGGTTGAAAGAAAAACAAAAGGAGCTGCGTGAGGCTGCGAAAGGCAGTGGATCACTCACCAGCTGGATCACAAAGAGCACAAAAGGTAAGAATGACACAGGTACAAGCTATTTACATTGCAGAGGTGCTCAGTTAGAGATAACAATATGAAGCACAATTTCAGTGTTGTCGTCCTGTTACATTATCGATCATTGTGTATGGTGGGTTTATTATTGATTAGGTGTAAGAGATGTTAATTCGATTAATTGAGCAAATTTTGCCTTGTTTCCAGATGGTCAGGGAGTGAGTCATGACAGGTCAGATGAGGAGACGGAAATTCCAACAGAGGCACTGCAAGCTCTGAAGAAACTCTGCCAGGTCTACAACATTGAAGAAGACGACAAACTGCAGACAAAGCTTAAGGTCTTCCATATGTCATACTCATGCCCCTCACCAGTCAGTGCAGCATTTCTTCTTTCAGTGGTCAGAGAAAACAATGTGCATCTGGTTTTCCCTAACTTGACTGAGCTGCTGAAGACATACGGCACACTTCCAGTGTCTACAGCAACTGTGGAACGCTCTTTCTCAAAACTGAAGGTGGTGAAAACAAAACTTCGCACCCTTTGCACAGAGGAGAGGTTGTCAGAGCTTCTTCTACTGGCAATTGAGAAGGATATTCCAATCAACCACAGTGAGGTCATTGACATTTTTCAGGGCATGGGCAACAGGAAGTTGCTGTTATAACTGCAACAAAGAAAAACACAACTTTGTGATGTGTAAAAAGAAACCACAGACCCAGACAAGCACAGACAGACAAACACAGACACACACACCCCTCCTCTATTCTCTATCTCCCATTATAAATGTTCCCTTTTCAGTTTAATAAATTATTGTTATTATTATTATGATTATTATTATTATTATAGCATTTCTTGTTGGAATCATGTTTGTGTTTTGAGGTTGGAAAACAAAAATAAAGTTTTGAAATTAAAATAAAGAGGTGTCACAATTGTTTAATTTTTGTCCTCCAGTTTTATTTTAACTAAAAAACAAGGACTCCAGGAAGAGCAGCCACAGTTAAACAGTCCAGTGTCTAATGGGGATCTAAATTCAACTTCATACATTATCTTCCTATGTCCTAAATTAATGCACAGTCTGAATTATGGCTTTGTGGATATAGACTGTACCTTCACCTCTCCTTTATTCTGGTCGCCCATTAATGTTCCCCTTTCAGTTTATGAATGAGCAACTATTTCTGTTTCGTTCAAAAAGTCAGCCTGGCTGCAGCCTCTCAGCAGGAGTCTCCTACAAACAGTCAGCAGTATGGTAGGTCACAGTCAGCCATGTTCAATGTCAGTTATCTTTGCATCTTCTCATGATGACAAAACACTTGTTTAATCAGCTACTATCTCTCCCATGTTTTTTTTAGTGTCTACAGTCTCAGATCAATATAGCCCACCTCCAGCAGTGTCATCATCAGTAGCAGCAGCCTCCTCACCAACCCCTTCAACAAAAGCTGTTCAATGAACCCCATCAGGTCAAACACAGACTGTCTCCTAACAAAGATATGAGGTGTGTCGTATGTTGTGATTTTATGTTTCATTCTTTAAGAATATCTGCTACTACAATTCACCCAGGTATATAGTAGGTATGTTTCTGTATGGTGTTTATGGTGTTTCAAATTCGTGCTCCATGTGCCCCCCTTTGAACTTTGAGCACCTGCCCCTCCAAAGGTCTCTGCACGGCCCTGTTCTTATCCATTTTCTAACGAAGGCTGAAAAAAATTAAGGACATAATTCAGTTTCATTGACAAACTAAGTGTTGTCAACAGTGAACACACAAGACAGAAATAAACTTACTTGACAGAGAATGGCTGAACTTGTGTTTTTTTCTGCTATGAAACAAAACAACAAAAAACATCTTAATAGTCTTCACTTAGCAGAAATATTCTCATCCAGCAAAACCATGTTAACATTTTCATTGTTCTGTCATCCTCACCTTCTCTGAAAGACATTTTCTTCTTTCTGAAGTAAAACCAATAAATTAATCCAGCAGATATTAATAAAAAAAGTAAAACACAGGGGATGGTCACAGCTACTGCAACATTTGAACTTTTTTCTCCACATTCAGCATCAGTAGAAGAAGTTCCTGGTTTTATCACTTGAAGGTTTACTGATTCACATCTGTAAAAGACGGAAGGACATTTTACAGGAAAATGTTCAGATCCAACAGATTCTCTGCTGTTGTTAGAAGTCAGGAGTCTCCATGTGTGATTTAAAGCTTCACTTACTGAGTATGTGACTGACAAGATGTAAATGTTCCATTTGAAAATGTTCCAGCGCTGCAGTCAGAGCACACAGTGTCTGTGAAGGCTGTTCCTGCACAAACACAAATCATAGATGTGTAGAAACCACTTCAGAATCACATTATGAAGGACTCAGAGTGTTACATGATGAATGATGAGCAGACAGAACAACAATCCAACAGATTTAATCAGTTAATCATTCTGCTGAGGAGAAGATCAGACTGGAACCAGCAGAACGAAAAATATTAAAGGACAAATCAGCAAACATTCATTAATAAAGTCTAATTTTAGCTGCAAGAACCACAAAGAATCTTTGGTAAAACTGTGTTTTGTGGTTAATGTGAAGACATGGTTGAGGCTGGTTCAAGACAAAAAGAGAAAGAAAAGATCAAATGTGTAGACGATGTAGTTTTACCAGCTGTTGGTCAGATCAGATCATTATTTTATCTTCCTTTTGTCTAATTCTGGTGCTTCTTTACTCAAATCACAACTTAATGAAACTATAATAAGGTCAGACTCCCTGAATTTTTGCTGTTCTCATTTAACATTTTATCAGAAATACCAACCTGCTTGGTTGATGTATTGTCCTGGATGACAGATTCTGTGTTTCTGTGCTGCTACACAGTTGTTCCCTCTTGGATCAATACAGTAGAATCCCTCCAGTGGTTCACAAACTGTATTTGATGTTGTTGTACATGATGTCTTTACCTTCAGACCCAAACCTGTCAGGAAAGATTGAAGATGCACAGAGAACTTGAGAAAATGGATCATTTGGATTTGATTTAAAGTAACTTTACATATCAACAAGTGGACATTTGATTTCAGAGGGAGAAGGAAAGTTTGGTCTGTCATTCCAGCAACTAACAGCAGCTCATCATTGTTTCATAGAAATACTGAAAGAATCTGAATCTGGTCCTACAGTCTTTTCATAATTTTTTTTATCAATAATGTGGAATAAACTCATCAAACTGAGTCTCTGCACCTCTGTGATGACTCCGTTACATCAATATTCAGCAGCTGCCTCAGTTATTATAGAGCAATAACAGAGGAACAAGCAGTAACCAGCCAAGTTTAAACCAGAACATCTCTAACATGTCAACAAACCTTTATCATAGTTAGCGCAGTCAAAACACTTCTTCTGCCCAGTGGGTTTATCCACGTACGTTCCTTCGAGGCAGGGCAGACATGATGTTGGCCTGAACTCTGTACAATCAGTTTTAACTCGACTTCCTGGTGAAAATAAAATGAACAAGTCAGTTTAACACAGTCCTGCTTCCTTTTAACTAAACTCTCATACAGTTCATGTTGCCTGTCTCACTGTTATCCCAAATAGATGAAGCCACACTGTAAAAAAAAAAAATCCTAATTTTATGAAAATAACTCTCTTTACTGACACTTGCAACAGTTTTCTTTGTTTTAATTGTATAGCCAGGTCTGTAAAATTAGACATTATCTATAAATTAAGAATAAAACAGCTATTAAATGACAATAATAATCTGTAATTAACTTAAATGCAGCTCTTGCTGTAAAGGTTCATGCTCATTCTATCAATTTAATGCTTTTCCTCATCATTTTAAGCTAAATTGTATTAGTTTTATAATTTTCTGTACTTTCATATTTAAACTCGCTTGTATTTTCAAAATAAACAAACTTTGTTTTTATTATATTGAATGCATTGGTTGATATTGTACATTTAATCTGAATAAACTGAAATAAAGTGTTTTACTTTCTTTGTCTTTCAAAATAAGACAGTTTTGAGCTTCTGTTATGTTTGATCGTGATAATTTTGGTCAAAACTGAGAAATTCAAATTGTTTTACTGCAGATTTTAATTACATTTTTGTGGAAGTGTTTGATTGTAATATTTGAGGGAAAAGGCTGTAAAATAATTTTTTTTTCAAAATATATAATAAAAATGTCTACAAATGAATTGATTTTGCACTTAATTTAAATTAATATATTTTACTGTTTTGTTAACTGTCATTTGACTGTTTTAATGTGTTGCTTTTTACAATGCAAAGTTCACAAAATAGACATTAATAAATATACAGTCTGTTTACTTTTGTTAAATCATTTTTTTTATTTGTCAGACACATGTTCTAGGACAGGACATCACATGTGATGACCAAAACATCCAGTTGGATCTTACCTGCAGGACACATTGGACAGCATTCATTCCCTAGCTGATATTCTCCTGGATGACATATTAGAGTCTGACCAGTGAAGATTTTCATCACGATGATCTGTGGAGATAAGAAAAGGTTTTTCTATGTCAGTGAAGCCTCAGTTGAAAATGAGACAGAGAAGAAGACCTGAGGTGAGGTGATGATGGTACAGGAAGTTACACACGTGGACAAAATTGTTGGTACCCCTCAGTTAAAGAAGGAAAAACCCACAATTCTCACTGAAATCACTTGAAACTCACAAAAGTAATAATAAATAAAAATTTATTGAAAATTAAATAATCAAAATCAGCCATCACTTTTGAATTGTTGATTAACATAATTATTTAAAAAAACAAACTAATGAAATAGGGCTGGACAAAAATGATGGTACCCATAACTTAATATTTTGTTGCACAACCTTTTGAGGCAATCACTGCAATTAAACGATTTCTGTATTTGTCAATGAGCGTTCTGCAGCTGTCAACAGGTATTTTGGCCCACTCCTCATGAGCAAACAGCTCCAGTTGTCTCAGGTTTGATGGATGTCTTCTCCAAATGGCATGTTTCAGCTCCTTCCACATATGTTCAATGGGATTCAGATCTGGGCTCATAGAAGGCCACTTTAGAATAGTCCAACGCTTTTCTCTCAGCCATTCTTGGGTGTTTTTGGCTGTGTGTTTTGGATCGTTGTCCTGTTGGAAGACCCATGACCTGCGACTGAGACCAAGCTTTCTGACACTAGGTAGCACATTTCTCTCCAGAATGCCTTGATAGTCTTCAGATTTCATCGTACCTTGCACACTTTCAAGACATCTTGTGCCAGATGCAGCAAAGCAGCCCCAAAACATTACTGAGCCTCCTCCATGTTTCACCGTAGGGACAGTGTTCTTTTCTTCGTATGCTTGGTTTTTGAGTCTATGAACATAGAGTTGATGTGCCTTACCAAAAAGCTCCAGTTTGGTCTCATCTGTCCAAAGGACATTCTCCCAGAAGCTTTGTGGCTTGTCAACATGCATTTTTGCAAATTCCAGTCTGGCTTTTTTATGAGTTTTTTTCAGCAGTGGTGTCCTCCTTGGTCGTCTCCCATGAAGTCCACTTTGGCTCAAACAACGACGAATGGTGCGATCTGACACTGATGTACCTTGGCCTTGGAGTTCACCTTTAATTTCTTTGGAGGTTGCTCTGGGCTCTTTGGATACAATTCCAACGATCCGTCTCTTCAATTTGTCATCAATTTTCCTCTTGCGGCCACGTCCAGGGAGGTTGGCTACTGTCCCGTGGGTCTTGAACTTCTGAATAATATGAGCCACTGTTGTCACAGGAACTTCAAGCTGTTTAGAGATGGTCTTATAGCCTTTACCTTTAAGATGTTTGTCTATAATTTTTTTTCGGATGTCCTGGGACAATTCTCTCCTTCGCTTTCTGTTGTCCATGTTCAGTGTGGTACACACCTTTTCCCCAAACAGCAGGGTGACTACTTGTCTCCCTTTAAATAGGCAGACTGACTGATTATGAGTTTGGAAACACCTGTGATGTCAATTAAATGACACACCTGAGTTAATCATGTCACTCTGGTCAAATAGTTTTCAATCTTTTATAGAGGTACCATCATTTTTGTCCAGGCCTGTTTCATTAGTTTGTTTTTTTAAATAATTATGTTAATCAACAATTCAAAAGTGATGGCTGTTTTTGATTATTTAATTTTCAATAAATTTTTATTTATTGTTACTTTTGTGAGTTTCAAGTGATTTCAGTGAGAATTGTGGGTTTTTCCTTCTTTAACTGAGGGGTACCAACAATTTTGTCCACGTGTGTACCTGATATCAGACAGAAATGCCAACTCATTACAATCTCTTTCCATTTTTCCTCACTTTAACTGATCAACTGATCCACCTGAATTAAGCAACATTTAAAGGATAAATCCAGTATTTTTTAAACCTTGGCCTCATTTCTCAACCTTCCCAAGTGTAAAATGATTAAAGGGGAAAAAATGTTTGGGATCAGTCATTTTGTCTGGCAGCTACTGAACAGCTGCAATGTAATCTCATGGGTTATTATGTTTGTGTCAAAGTTGAAGTGCTTGTTTTTGCCATCGACAGGCTCAGATTGTGATTATAAAAATATTACAGATTTGGTTTTCTACACAGACAAATGTGTGTCTAATATATTACAGAAGTCTCGTTCTAAAATCTTGTGCAAAGAGAGAGTTGATTCATCCAGAGTGCAGAAAGTGCAGCATGATGTCAGTTAAAACATGAAAAATATCAATGAACTGTTTATACCCTTTTAAAATTGGGACAATAAAATGACTTTGGGAAGCTTTCACAGACTACTTCAGGGGTGGGACACTGAAACTGTGGTTAGTTGTTCTACAAACACATAAAAACTCTTCTGTCCATACAGAGACCGTCATGTTTGCAGAGAGAATGACTGTAATGATGTCAGAAAGTTGTTCTGGTATCAGTCCACATGAAAGCATGAAAGCATGGCAGGATAACGACAGAAACAATCACTCAGTGAGCCAGTAATGTTTAAAAATGTCCCAGATTGGATTGTAGCTGTTTGGCTTTTATCTGTTCATTTATTTCTACCTCCATAAATCATTTACACCTATAAACATGATCCAATAGAGGACATGTGAGGAAACACTGGTGTTATCCTTTAAGTCAACACAGACACACAGCGAGGCCAACATAGTGGATTTACTGAAGTGAAATCAATTGATATTTAGAAAACATGTTGTCTTCAGTCAGTCTGGTGGATTCAGCTGTCTGGACCCTGAAAACTCCTCCTTGGTTCAATCACAACAGCTTGACATCATCATTAATCCACCAATGGTTCTGATTAAATAAACTGTATTCGTCTCGCAACACGAATTGGAGCTTTTTTTTAAATTGAGAAACTGCTCTTTATTGTCACGATGAGAGACGGAACAACTCAATCAAGTGGATGAACCCAAAGGTAAGAAAATAAATGTTTCTTTTCCATTTCACAAGTTTTTAAGTTTAATATTGCTCTGTCTGGCACCAGCTCTACTCTACTATACAGCTAAGTTGTAATTATAGTCGTGCATAAACCAGCAGCAAATGTACAGTGCAACAAGTCTACCATATTATAGATACGTGCTTGTTTAAAAAGGTATATATATATATATATATATATATATATATATATATATACATATATGTATATATATATATATATATATATATATATATATATATATATACATATATGTATATATATATATATATATATATATATATATATATATATACACACACACACATATATATAGAACAATATAGAACAAACATAAACCGCCTGAAGTATCAAGAGTGTCTGCAACACATCTGTACTGCTGTCTTCCTGTTTGTGTTTAAATCTAAGATACATGATGATGATCTCACCTGAATTATGCAGGTATTGAACGTGCAACAACTGCTCACACATAAGTTATACTTCATAGGAGGAGTTACAGAATGAAACTGTATAAATCAACATACACTTTTAAATGTGTGCAATGACACTGTTGAGATTCAGGAACTATTTTTATAATGTTTATAGGAATTTACTATAAAGTATATAGCACGAACCAAAACCACATTCAGACCACATTTAATGATGACTTATAGAAACACCAGCACCAAGTCTCACACAGTCTGATTCATTCAGTCATATGAGAGTTGCTGAGGTCACATTTGTGTGACAGTTGTCAGCGTGGCTCTGTTAGGGTGGAGTGATGCCAAAATTCACAATATACTGAACTCATCTGAACCTCAAAGGTCAAACAGGTTAAAGTCAGACGTCCTCCTACTTTACTGCACTGCCAGAGATATTTCTGGACCTCAGTCTAACATCACCTTCACCAAACTGTCTCCTCCCACCTCACATGAAGCCTCTCTAATGAACACAACAGCAGCTTCAGTTTCTGATTTGATTCATGTATGTGGAAAATGTAATTACTGCATCAAAGTGACAGAGTCAGAAAGGAAAAGTCAGAAAATAAAGTAAGCTTACAGAAACGTTGGAGAGGAGATGAAACTTGATGAATAAATGACTGATTGTCGAATACAAACTTGTTTTACCAAAAACGTTGCAGGCGTCAAAAGTTTTCTTCTCCAAATCATTTTATGAGGAGGAAAGTTGTAGTTTTTCTTGATCTGAAGACACCACCTCACTGAGAATTGGGATTTGTTGAGTTGTAGCTGCAGGAAAACTTCTGGAAGCAGAAAGAAACTAGAAGTTTTACCAAACTTGGACCATCCGGCAACAAAGATGACCCCTGTGACCTTGAAAATGAGGTCACAGTCACCAAATGTGAACTTGACCTGTGTCTTATTATGGTAGACCTGTGTACCAAATATGGTGAGGCTACATCAATATTTTATGGAGTTATCGCGCGGAAACCAAATTCTTACAGACAAACACGCAAGCGAGCAAGACCATGCAGGTGAAAACAATACCTTCCGGCAAAACGCAGTTTTTGCCGGGCGGTAACCAGATCAAAACTGTTTTAACCAGCAGTGAAACCTGTTTACTGTGGGGAACAGAATCATTCTTAAGCTGCGTAGTACCAGATTTGAGTAGGAAAAGAGTTTAAAGTGTCAACATGCAGCTGCAGAGCTGTTTAGAAGCAGCTTAATGTTCATTTCTCTTTAGTCAGAAATAACAGATCATTGAACCATGACGAGCTGCTCAAAGTTCACTTTATTTTAACTTCTTCTGTTTGTTTCCTCTCAAAGTTCCTTTTCTAACACTGATAGATGTTCAGACGAGCCTAATTCAGGAATAAATCTGAATGTTTCTGGTCACAGAGCAGCGTGTGTTTATTAGACTGATCTCTGGACACAAACTGTTTTTATCAGCTCAGACTTCTGATCTTATGATGGCAGGTTTTAAAACACTGCATTAGGATCAGAGGTCACAAGAGAAGTTAATCTGATTAAAGTTTAACAGAATGTGAACTTCTTTCCAGTCTTCCTCCTCAACTTAACAAACCTGTTTTCCAGCAATAACAGTCTATTATTTAGAAAACTCTGAAACAACTGGTGCCAGTGTTCAAGGTTACCAGTGTGATACATTCACTGAGTCCCTGCTGTCACTAGAATAATCTCAGGATTGTTCTGCTTCATTTCTGTGACACAAGAGGTATTGAAAACAGTCCTGGACTCTCTTTAGACCTCAGTCTGTTCTGCTGATGGAGACACAGAAATATTATAAATTCTCTCTGATGTCTCTGATCTATAAAGTTGTTCAGTTTTCAAGTTACAGGCCTCAGCTGAGTCACATGTCGACAGTAGACGTGTCCTGGGAGACAGGAGACGCCAGGTGTGATTACTCAGCAGGGCACAGCCTCCTGGTCTGCAATCACATAGTATTGCTACCATAACCATAGACTGTGTAATATATGACTTTATATGACTTAATATACAGTCTATCACTTTAACACAACCCCTGCTCGCCTCAGTACTCTCCCCTTGTGGTGAAACTAGGAAATTGCACCTTAGTGACTGGTAAACTGTGGCAACGTCATTTTAAAATGTACCCTTTCTCAGGGAAAAAGGGGAAGTGGGGGTCTCTGATTACAAGGACAAGCTATGGCAGTAAGATTCATAAAATACTTACGTAATTGTGACAATACATTTATAGGTGTCACAGACACAAGAGGTAGACTATTGGATCACATTTTTCACAGTTGTGCAGCTGTTGCTCACTGAATCTGATCTTTTTCACCTTCTAAACTAACCTTACACTTGAGGGGTTAATCAAACTAGTATGGTATATATATATATAAAAACACAACAGACATCTCAACTGGAGCCAAACAGTTTAGTCTCAGATCAAGGTGAGGTTTCTCTGTCTACCGTCGTTCACTGTTTATTTCTGTTTAAAGATTCTTTTCTGGGTTCTTTGCTGTCTTAAAATCAGCTCCACTCTGCAGGTTACAGAGTAAAACAGTCAGATGCTGCAGTTTTCTCTAGTTTTTCTACAGAAACATGTGAACAGCTGATGTGTTTCAGGAAATAATTTCTACACTAAAGTCTGAACACAGGAAATAAGTAAAAGGTGGTCCGTGTATATTTTGGTAATTGGATTTTCCGTTCTAAAGCAGGTATTGAAAAACAAAAAACGAATGGTTATTTGATTTTCGTTTTCAAAGGCAAAAATTAAAATTGAAATACAAGGCGTTTTTCCTTTTCACAATCAAAAATGGATATACGAATTTTAAAAAATGCTTTGATTTTCATTTTTTATTTACAAAAACAAAAAATAAAATAAGTCAGAGACAGAAACGAAATAAGAACCGTTTTTCATTTTCTGAGACCGGAAGTGGTCATCAGCAAGGGTGGTCAGATTGAATCAGAGCCGAGGACTCTCTGTCCCGCCCACATTTACCGGCTTCTGCTGTTTATGGATGCTGCTACCGCTGCTGCGAACAACGTTAGCTTCCAAAAGTGGAGATAAACTCTACAGGTAAGTGTTAAAGTCAACTTTGTAACTAGTTGCACTCTTCTCTACTTCTGGACAATATCACATATAAAGCAGTGAAGTTACTGTAAGTTACCATCAGACTGTAACCTCTGATATAAACTTGTTCTAACATCGTGTTTTAAAGTCGTTCTATAAATCTCAATTTATGTTTCCTAACTTTGTATTTACAATTAGGCTAATCCCGGTTAGTCAGTGTTATCTATTAGGTGTAGCTAAGTGTCCTGAAGGTCACAGCTGATCAATCATAATAGATCAGTCATAGGGAAACTGCTGTTTCGAGGCGCAGTTCATTAATGATCAGCAGATAGAAATTAATCTATGTTAACGTTCCTCCACAGAACTCTGATGAATGTTAATCTCTCAGTTCAATGAATGAAGAACAGTTCAGTTCTGAGTTAATATATCTGTTCTTTGCTTCAGACTCTATTTAACAGCTTCTGTTCATACAACAGTGTACGGTCAGATAACTGTGAAGCTCATGTTAATGCTAATGCTACATTAGAATAAAAATAATAAACTTTATTGTCCATCTAAGGCAGTAAAATACTCTTTGGCCTCAACCAGGAAAACAAACATTTCTATAAGATTAGAAAGTAGGACAAAATACAACACTCTGTTGTGTTTCATTCGTGCCCTGATGTGTTCATTCTGATATTTAAAATTCCAGCAGTTGGACTGAAAGAACCTTGGAGATCTTCTTCTCACTGTTTGTGTCTTTTCCTTCCAGCCTTGGTCTGGATCATTGGGAACATCTGATCTGATGGACTGAGAGCTACAGAGAACATGAACATCCAGCTGTGGTTGTCTGAACAGTCTTCTCTCCATCGCTGTGAGGAAGAGCAGCACTGATGTTCTCCTCATGCTTCCATTAAGAACAATGATGCTGCAGATTAAGCTCCTCTCTTCATAATACAACTTGTCTTGTGACTGTTCAGTTTTTACACTTCACTGTCAGCAACACATTATTTATTTCATCCATTTATTACGTGTTTACACATCTTTACAGTTCACAATTGTTAAATAATGCAGTTTTTAAATGTGCAATGAAGGAAATAATGAAGCTCTTGAGCTGAATGTGTTGATGTTTTAATGCTGCATATCTGCTATAAGTAACATTGTACAGGGTTTCTGCAGATATCAACCAGTCAAATTTAATGCTTTTTAATGCCATTTTTATGCTATACTGTAAAAAATTTCATGCCACGACCATGAACTCAAATTACACGGGTTTGGTTTTTTTGTAAAAGATTATTTTTATATGAAAACCCTACATTTGACTATTTCTGAATCTGGGAACCACCCCTGAACACCAACGGGCTGCAGTCATTCTCTGAAATCCACGTTTTTCAGCCATTTTTGCTGGAATTTGTGTTTCCCCATTTCCCAGCCTGGTCCAGCCTGCCAGCCACTTTAAAAACATGCAGTTTTTAGAAATTGTACCCACCCGGCTGGAACAATTATCTCAATGCTTTGGCATGTTTACGCAGATGCACATACCTGACAAATCGCAGTCTATAAATATATTATTGTCAATTATTTTCTTGAAAACTGCAGAAAGAAATTTTAATGCCACCGAGAATCAAATTTAATGATTTTTAATGCCATTTAAGGCCTTAATTTCTGTAAAATCAACTTAATGACTATTAATGCCCTGCAGAAACCCTGTTGTATTTCTGCTACAGCAGCAGAGATGAAGTTAAAAGTGATAAATAGAATCTGTGAATACTAAGAACAGAGAATAATAAACTGCTGAAAGAGTTGGTCTGTCCTTCTGTCAGTGAAAGTTAAACAGGAAGTGGTTCACTGAGGATGTCGTCCATTCAGTCTCCTTCTTCACAACCAGATGAGGTTTCCCTTCTGTTGGCTTCACTCAGAAGATCCTCACAGTGAACATGAGACACCTGAGATGAAGAGAGATGTCACAGTATCAGCATCAACAGCAGAGGTTCATTTTAAAGTATCCCTGGAAAGATTTCCTATTTCATATAGTTTTCCAAGCACTGAACGACAGAAAGACCTGTAGTCACTTTAGCTTTAGGAGAGGATTTTATTATCCAGCTTATCTGTGCTGCAGTTTAAATGTATTAACTGTAGTGTTCATCATTATTTTGGACATATTCTGGGAGGTTATTTTTCTAATCTGCACTAAGATGTACTACAACATGTGAATCAGTCATTAAACAATGTTACCGACTAGAGAGTAGATTTACTGTTTTCTCCAGTTTAACTTCAGAGACTCAGCAGATATTTAGGATTACTGACAACATAGAACCTTAACCTTACTGTTTGAATCACATTTAGGTTTTCTAAACGTTATATTAATGTGAACCAGCGTCTCCACACAGTTTTATTAACTAAATGTACCACATTACACTAACACGACACACTTCAGCCTTTTCCATGAAACACAATGCAATGCAAACATCGTTAGCTTAATGCTACACGAGGTTTAATCAGGCTACGACTGAGCAGCTCGCTCGGTTAGCATCACTAATTTATATTAAAGCTAATATTTACTGGATGCTAACTCTCTTCTCTTGTCAATACACAAAGAAATAAACTCCACCAACATCTGGACTGCATGGCACACATTATATCTGACTCGAAAGTTGCATATGAAGTGCATTAAAAGCGGCACTGATAAGAAAATAAACATTTTGCCTACTTACCGAACTTTCAGTGTCTGCTTGTAGAATCAGCCGAAGGTAGCAAAATGGTTAAAACAAGCCAACAGGCAGGAAAAGTGTCTGTGGAAAAGGTTCTGCTTCTTCACCGATAAACCACCAGTGACCATATCAGAATTAATCCTCCAGACTGTCAGTCATTCCAGACGAACTGTCAATCAGGTAACCACGCCCCCTTGCGTCGCAAAACTTAATAAATAAAAAAAAATCGATATTGATTTATTTTAAGATCGGCCACTTGATCTTTCATTTTGACCATGAAAACAAACAAAAAAAACCCCATTTATTTACAGTCTATGCACCGTACTTTGTTTGGCTCCACCCTTGCTGATGACCACTTCCGGTCTCAGAAAACGAAAAAATTGACCTTTTTTCGTTTCTGTCTCTGACTTATTTTAGTTTTTGTTTTTGTAAATAAAAAATGAAAATCAAAGCATTTTTTAAAATTCGTATATCCATTTTTGATCGTGAAAAGGAAAAACGCCTTGTATTTCAATTTTAATTTTTGCCTTTGAAAACGAAAATCAAATAACCACTCGTTTTTTGTTTTTCAATACCTGCTTTAGAACGGAAAATCCAATTACCAAAATATACACGGACCGTAAAACCACATTCTGCTGTAGTTTTCTGCACAAACGGAAACACCGAGAAGTTCTACCGACATTATAACAACATACAAAATACTGATTATAGATGCGTTAACAAAGAACATTCGGACCAATTCAGGACTCTTACCGTCAATGAAACAAAACATCATAATGTGGCTGTGAGTAGTTCAAGGACCATCAGAAATTCTTACATTAAATTTGAAATAAGAAAATAGCCTCTATGACAGTTAGACAACATATTCAACCAGGAGCAATGGTTGAACTGAAAGGCTGGAAATCCCCGCCCTGTCTACATTCCTACCACTGATTGTGAAACCACTCACACAAGAGGACTGTCTCAGCGTTATGTAAAGAAAAAGAAAGCATCATACTCTTCATATATATTTGCTGAGACTTTTTAAAAAAGATCTTTGACAATTGCATTCAAAATTACAACAGTTTGCATTAGTGTCTTTGAGGGTTGACAACTTCTAATGAAGTTATGGTCAACCAGGCCCAGGGTGGCTAATCAGGAGGATCGGGGCAATGGAGGCGAGGTTCAGTGTTCACTATTTATCTTTTCTTTTTTGTTTTTGGAACGGTGTTTACTCTACGGTGGTAAGCTGCTACCACTGTCCCTGGACCGCCTCCGCCTCCACTGGCAGCTCTTCTTTTTATTTTTATTTTTTTTTATTTTATTTTTTTACCAACAAATGAGAACGATGAAACGGTTACATTAATTGTCAAATCTATGAATTGTGTGGCATTGTAACATAACATTTTATCTTTTAAATAATAGTATGATGTGACACCACATAACTGGGAAACTCTGTCTTGTGAACATTAATATTATTTGATAGTGGGAAAAATTACATTCTGATGTTGTAAAGAATAGTGCTGCAGATTTATCCTTTAACTGATGTTCTCATATTTAGGAAATCTAAGTTGTGATGGAACTGTTTCCTTGCAGAGGAAAAAGACATGATAGTGTTATTAAAAAGTTATTAGAAAGTGCACATTTTATTTCATCTTTTAAATTTAATATTGGTATTTTCTTATTTCATTTTTAAGGTTTGGACATCTGAGCACTTATTTGAACAGAATACAGATTCTGATATTGTTGAAAAGGATGTGTTTAAAGAATAATGTTGGAGATGTGCACTCATGTAGAAATAAATCCACATTTTGAAGCAACCATTACTTGCACTGAACTGGAAGTATTTTAGAAAATACACTGAATTACAAAGCTTTACAGAAAAATGCGCTATTGCAGACTTAACATGTGAGCTTATTATTATGATTGTAATAATAGGTTGTGATCTAAAGTGGGTCAGTCTGAGGCATGAAGCTCCAGGGATGAAAATGAGTCCCACTCTGGCCCTGTGTTCAACCAATAAAGTACATAACGTTACAGGAATTAACTTTATATCGACAATCAAAATTTGAAACTGTCCAGGTTTGTTCAGATAAAGGAGGAGGCTTGAAATCCTGAAGTCAAAGTGAAGAGAAATGAAGTTTTGGAGCCAGTTTATTAAGTTACTACAACTTGAATTAGGTTTGAAATCACAGCAGTTTTAATTTAAATATTAAGTTGATGCAATCACCAACTTTACTGTGTGAATTCAGCTCATCAAAAATAATGTTTACAGCCTAGAAGGCTGTGTTGAAATCTGTGAATTACTTTTTGGTTATCTCCCCACCATGTATTTAAGTAGACTGCAGGAAGAGATACCTTTATTACTGTTACAGACTGCATAAACCACACACCAACAGACTTTGGATCTGAGTTTAAAGGTATTTTACTGTCACTTTCAGTCTTACTCATTATAAAAGCAGTTTCTGTCTTCAGTGAAATTCAGTCTTCTCTGACTAACAGCTCAAAGTGTCTGCTGTCAATTACACTGGTCAACAACAAAAAAATTGTCTAAGGTTTGAAAGCTGTTTTAAGATAATTTTGGGGTGCAGAATTCAAATATAACATTAGTTTTGCTCTATCAGGTCAACTTTTTAAACTATGACCATTTGTTGTTTTTCACCTTTTCATTATATATACGCGTATGATTGCTTTATTGTTTACGCATCTACAACTTACAATCACTATATTTTTGGTGTATATCTCTATTGTATGTTGTTTTGGATTATACCCAGTTTTTGTTTCTTGAAATATCTTCAGTAAATTACTTATTTTTATTCTTTGCACATAGGTGAATACCATGGCTTCTCGCAGAAGAGCTTGCAAAAATCAACCTGATGTATTCTGCTACATCTGTGGTGAATACACATTGGCACCTAACAGGAACTCTGTTACAAGCTTCATAAAGCGTGCCTATAATGCCTATTTTGGTATAAAGCTTGGTGACCAGGATAAAGCCTGGGCCCCACATATGGTGTGCAAAGCATGTACTGAGTATCTGCGTCAATGGACAAAGGGCAAGAAGAGTTGTCTAAAGTTTGGAGTTCCCATGGTTTGGAGAGAACCAGCAAACCATGTCACTGACTGCTACTTCTGTGCTGTAGATGTAACTGGGATTAACAGAAAGAACAGGGGCAGCCTTACATATCCTGATCTTCAATCAGCACGTCGTCCTGTAGCTCACTGTGATGAAATCCCAGTACCTGTCTTTGGAGAGCTTCCAGATATTAGTGAGGGAGACCATGAAGATCAGGAGGATCAGGTGTTTCTTGATGATGATGCTCCACATCCTTTCACACAAATAGAGCCAAATGATCTGGGGCGGCTGTGGCTCAGGGGTGGCTGTGGCTCAGGTGGTAGAGTGGGTCGTCCAATGATCGAAGGGTTGGTGGTTCAATTCCTGCTCTCGCCTAGTCATGTGTTGTTGTGTCCTTGGGCAAGACACTTAACCCACCTTGCCTCCAGTGCTCTTCACTGGTGTAAGAATGCTTGTGAATGTTGGTGGTGGTTGGAGGGGCCGTAGGCGTGGATTGGCAGCCATGCTTCCATCCGCCCCAGAGTGTGAATGTGTGAGCGTATGGTTGAATGGAAGCAATTGTTGTGTAAGCGCTTTGAGTAGTAAAGCGCTATATAAGAGCAAGTCCATTCATTCATCTAGTTCGTGATCTAAGCTTGTCCAAGTCCTCTACTGAGCTTTTGGCTTCCCGACTGAAGGAAAAGAATCTTCTTGCAGACAGTACTCGCATAACATTTTACAGAAACAGACACCAGGAATACCTCTGTTTTTTTCTCTGAGGAGAATGATTTGGTGCATTGTTCAGACATTGCGGGTCTCCTGCACAAGCTAGGGGTGCCAAAGTATGACCCCACAGATTGGAGACTGTTCATTGATAGTAAGCGATCTCTCAAATGTGTTCTGCTGCACAATGGTAACAAATTTGCATCTGTGCCTCTTGCTCACTCAACTACACTGAAGGAGAAATATGATGCTGTGAAGTATGTGCTGGAAAAAAGTCTCTATGATCAGCATACTTGGGTCATTTGTATAGCTTCAAAACCTGACCTGATAGAGTAAAACGGATGTCATTTTCGGATCCCCCTAAATCAGTTAAAAAACTCTAGACAATTTTTCAAAAAAAATTTTTTTGTTACCCAGTGTTATAGAACACATTTGTGCACATTGATGATGCTGAATTCAGAACTTCACGGTTTGCTGTTAAAGTGTCCAGTGTGTCTCACATGTGATGTAAAAAAATAAAGAAAACATTTCCTATGAATTTCTTTGTAATGTCCCAAATATGTATAAATGTTTCAGAATAGAATATATACTTCATTGATCCTCACTAGGAAATTATTTGTAACAGCAGTATTTGACACACAGACAACCCACAACAACAACAACAACACATACCTTGTGAGTCACACCCATGCTAACTAGACCAGAGGAAACCAACAGTGATGAGGGCTCCTCCCTATGCTCTAATGTTTGGATCACATTGCAGGCGGTGGTTGTTTTTACTAAAACTGGAACATCCAGGGGGGTATTCCACGAAGCTGGCTTAGGTCTAAGCCTGGCTTATTTCGGTCAACTTCGCTAACTTTAGTGGGAGTTTAGTTCCGCCAACAAGGCTTAGGGCTTGCCTGGCTTGGTAACCATGGTAACTCAGCCAGAGCGACAAGCCTGGTCTGGGGCTGGCTAACAGTCAAGCTTACTTTAGCCCCATGTCAGAGAAGGTTCTGACGAGCTTCAGAAAGACGCCTGTGAACCGCATGTTACACATTAAATTCATCTTGATCTGTAATCAATGATGTTCTTGTTCGGTGACATACACTGAGACCTTTTTTAAATTTTCTTATTTAAATAACGCCGGAATAACTGTGAATCAAACTATATCATATTACACTACACATTTTGTCAAAGTGTGCAACTGTAGCTTAGTGGTTAGAGTGTAGTTAAGTAGCTTAAATGTGATTTCACTTTTCATTGCGCCATGGGTTCGAATCCACCAGCGGTAAATACTTGGAAATATCTGATTTTCTTTCTTCTTTCACCCTCAAAGTGCAGTCAACACGTAACAGGAATAGGCACAGATTGTCTTAAAATAAGCAGGACACAACAGCCACCGTTTTCCATAAAGAATACCTTCCTTTTACCAGCGGTCCAATCTGATCATGATGATAATGCAAAGGTGATGCCAAATGATGAGATAACTATTTTGTGTACAAGCTCATTTGTGTCTTCTCCCTTATTTAAATGTAGGGCACAGTAGTACTATCATCTCTAATAAAAATGACATCTCCTCTATAGGCCTACATGTTTTTTTCTGCTTTTTCATTCAAAGTTTGAGTGTTTGATGAAACATCTCCACATGAAGTTGCCCCTTTTTTCCAAAGTATTCCTACTTTGGTTTTAGGTGCTACCTGCTGCTTTATTCATCTATGGTGGATATATATTTGTCAAATCAAGAACATGAATTAGGCCTACCAGAGTAAAAAGTGAAAACCACCATCACATTATACAAAACCAGGCTATGTTGTAGCCTCTTTCTCTCATATATGTGTGTGTATATATATATATATATGTATATATGTTTATACACACATAAAAAATGTCTTCAATGGGTTTTGAAAAGCTTTATTTCATCAAGATTGATCTCCTCTGGGCCACAGTAGTGTGACAAACTTCAGGATGAGGAAAAAAACAGTCATCAACCACTGCAGTTGTGGGTTATCCCTGATCTGTGTCAAAAACTTGCCCTCTGAAAATTAAATTTTCAGACGTGTGCGTGTGTACGCTCAGACTAAGTGCTTCATTAAAAAGAAAAACACTTACGCATTTAAACGGTCGGCAATGCTTTGCCAGGCAGCGTCTCGAGCTTTATTTATCGCAACCGTGTTGCCTTTTATTGTGATAATCTCCCTGTAGTCCTCGTACAACTCCGTGAGAAGTTTCTGCTCCGCCGAAGAGAAAGTCTTCGCTCTGTTTTTAGACATAATGACTGAATCCCAAACCGCCCCCTACACACTATCCCTACACACTACCCCTCCGTTTGCGTGTTCCCGTGGAGGGTCCTCCATATTAAGGGCCGTCCCAAAGCCTAAATCATCATTTCGACGATCGACACCTCTGGGCTTTTTATCTCCCCCGGACGTGCGCTCAGCCACAGCTTGGATCAGCCTGGCTTGAATAAGCGTCTCTGAAAAACAACTGAGCCGTTCGTGGAACTACTTGCAGCTGAGATTAAAGTTGCCGCTTGTTCAAGCCACGCTTACCGGCGTAAGCCCAGCCTGTTTTAGCCAGCTTCGTGGAATACCCCCCAGTTCTATTCACTGTGCACCAACGATTAGAATAAGATGCAAGGCAACCTAAAAGCTTCTGCAGCATCATTGTCATGGTTACAGCCAGTCAGAGTTTTAATTTCATTTCTTGTTTTACTGCTCTGGTTTAGTTTGTTCATTTGTTTTTGTAACTGTTTTACCATCTTTGCTTTTTATATTGTTATTGTTGTCCAAGTTTTGTATTTGTTTGATTACATCTTTAATTTCATTGCTGTGGTACACTTTTTAAAAAAGGCCTAATAAACATTTTAAATAATATTTATTTAAATATACCTAACAAAATGAACACACACACACTATTATAAATTAGTATTTTAAAATGGTATTTAATAGACAATAAAATAGAAAAATATTATATAGGCAATGTATGGTATATAATGTACAATTATACATTTGTAGAATCAAATTGTGTTAATAGAAAATTAGTTCACATACAGTGCATGGTACAACATATACACACGTGGACAAAATTGTTGGTACCCCTCAGTTAAAGAAGGAAAAACCCACAATTCTCACTGAAATCACTTGAAACTCACAAAAGTAACAATAAATAAAAATTTATTGAAAATTAAATAATCAAAATCAGCCATCACTTTTGAATTGTTGATTAACATAATTATTTAAAAAAAAAAAAACTAATGAAATAGGGCTGGACAAAAATGATGGTACCCATAACTTAATATTTTGTTGCACAACCTTTTGAGGCAATCACTGCAATTAAACGATTTCTGTATTTGTCAATGAGCGTTCTGCAGCTGTCAACAGGTATTTTGGCCCACTCCTCATGAACAAACAGCTCCAGTTGTCTCAGGTTTGATGGGTGTCTTCTCCAAATGGCATGTTTCAGCTCCTTCCACATATGTTCAATGGGATTCAGATCTGGGCTCATAGAAGGCCACTTTAGAATAGTCCAACGCTTTTCTCTCAGCCATTCTTGGGTGTTTTTGGCTGTGTGTTTTGGATCGTTGTCCTGTTGGAAGACCCATGACCTGCGACTGAGACCAAGCTTTCTGACACGAGGCAGCACATTTCTCTCCAGAATGCCTTGATAGTCTTCAGATTTCATCGTACCTTGCACACTTTCAAGACACCCTGTGCCAGATGCAGCAAAGCAGCCCCAAAACATTACTGAGCCTCCTCCATGTTTCACCGTAGGGACAGTGTTCTTTTCTTCGTATGCTTGGTTTTTGAGTCTATGAACATAGAGTTGATGTGCCTTACCAAAAAGCTCCAGTTTGGTCTCATCTGTCCAAAGGACATTCTCCCAGAAGCTTTGTGGCTTGTCAACATGCATTTTTGCAAATTCCAGTCTCGCTTTTTTATGAGTTTTTTTCAGCAGTGGTGTCCTCCTTGGTCGTCTCCCATGAAGTCCACTTTGGCTCAAACAACGACGAATGGTGCGATCTGACACTGATGTACCTTGGCCTTGGAGTTCACCTTTAATTTCTTTGGAGGTTGCTCTGGGCTCTTTGGATACAATTCCAACGATCCGTCTCTTCAATTTGTCATCAATTTTCCTCTTGCGGCCACGTCCAGGGAGGTTGGCTACTGTCCCGTGGGTCTTGAACTTCTGAATAATATGAGCCACTGTTGTCACAGGAACTTCAAGCTGTTTAGAGATGGTCTTATAGCCTTTACCTTTAAGATGTTTGTCTATAATTTTTTTTCGGATGTCCTGGGACAATTCTCTCCTTCGCTTTCTGTTGTCCATGTTCAGTGTGGTACACACCTTTTCACCAAACAGCAGAGTGACTACTTGTCTCCCTTTAAATAGGCAGACTGACTGATTATGAGTTTGGAAACACCTGTGATGTCAATTAAATGACACACCTGAGTTAATCATGTCACTCTGGTCAAATAGTTTTCAATCTTTTATGGAGGTACCATCATTTTTGTCCAGGCCTGTTTCATTAGTTTGTTTTTTAAAATAATTATGTTAATCAACAATTCAAAAGTAATGGCTGTTTTTGATTATTTAATTTTCAATAAATTTTTATTTATTGTTACTTTTGTGAGTTTCAAGTGATTTCAGTGAGAATTGTGAGTTTTTCCTTCTTTAACTGAGGGGTACCAACAATTTTGTCCACGTGTGTATGATTATGAATTTGTTTTAAAATTACATTTAACAGAAATTAAGATAGAAAATTATTTATAGACAGTATACAGTATATAATATATAATTATAAATTAGTATTTTAAAATGGTATTAATAGAAAATAAAATAGAAAATTATTTATTAGACAGTGTAATGTACAATTGTAAATGTTTACTTTAAAATGGAAACTAAAATAGAAAAATATTTTACTGAACTAACGGGTTTAAACATAGACATAATAAAGAATAGACGCCGCATTGACCGCTACTGCCTACTGGGGCTGACGGGACATGGGGCCGCCATCTTGGTCCGGTCACCCGCTCCACTCAGTGCTGTTTGACAGCGGATTTAATCCATCTTAACTCTGAATATTAAACTGATTTTCACTTGTTTTTTATTTTTATTTTTTGCTGCAAACGTCATACATGTAGCTATGATACAGGACAAATGGTTTGGCGTATTTTAATATCCATAGCGGGAATAATAGATTATGCACTGTCTGCAAAATACCTGTCTACAGTCAAGCTTAATATCAGAATATTCTATTACCTGTTATTATTATTATTAGCATCATCATCATCTATTATTTCCGCTATGAATATTAAAATACGCCGAACCATTTGTCCTGTATCATAGCTACATGTATGACGTTTGCGGCAAAAAATAAAAATAAAAAACGAGTGAAAATCAGTTTAATATTCAGAGTTAAGATGGATTAAATGCGCTGTCAAACAGCGCTGAGTGGAGCGGATGACCGGACCAAGATGGCGGCCGCATTTCTCGCTGCACAGCACCCCGAGCGGCGTCTACTCTTTATTATGTCTATGGGTTTAAACGTCCCTCAGACACTGTATTAGACGGTGGTGGTGTGTTTTTCACACAGCTCCTTCTTGGTAAGCTCCACACAGCAGCTACCACAGTTCTAACCTATGGTTCTAACGTAACTTTTACGTCCAAGCTAACGTTAGCTTAGCTCTGCTGTGCTGTGGGAGCCGCCTAAACACTGGAACTTTTGTAATTATTTCAGCGGGGTGCGTCGCTGCCTTCACCGTACCAGGGCTGTGTTGTCGGGTAAAAGAGTACCGTACCACACCAGACAGCTAACGCACCCCGATGTGCCCAGAAGGTACAAACAAAACTGAACAGAGCAAAAACAAAAGTACAGCTCCACCTCCATTCTGTCATGAACGTCTTGTTGTTTTTTGACAAAGCCACTCCCATCATGCTTGAAAGGAAAGCCGTTATGAAACACAAACATGTCTGCTGGAAACAAACTACGTATGCAGACAGACAGTTCTGGCAGTAATGAATGCTTCTTGGTAGACGAATATGTCATAAAAAAGCACAGGAGAACTCCTTCCATTTCAATATGATTGCTTGCACAGTGCTCCTTGAGATGTTTAAAGCTTGGGAAATCTTTTTGTATCCAAATCCGGCTTTAAACTTCTCCACAACAGTATCTCAGACCTGCCTGGTGTGTTCCTTGGTCTTCATGATGCTCTCTGCACTTTAAACAGAACCCTGAGACTATCACAGAGCAGGTGCGTTTATACGGAGACTTGATTACACACAGGTGGATTCTATTTATCATCATCAGTCATTTAGGACAACATTGGATCATTCAGAGATCCTCACTGAACTTGGAGTGAGTTTGCTGCACTGAAAGTAAAGGGGCCGAATAATATTGCACACCCCACTTTTCAGTTTTTTATTTGTTAAAAAAGTATAAAATATCCAATAAATTTCATTCCACTTCACGATTGTGTCCCAATTGTTGTTGATTCTTGACAAAAAATTAAAATTTTATATCTTTATGTTTGAAGCCTGAAATGTGGCGAAAGGTTGAAAAGTTCAAGGGGGCCGAATACTTTCACAAGGCACTGTAAATAGTCTAATAATGACCTAACTCATAGTCACATATCTATATGTTAGAAAAAATATAAAAAATTCAAAAACATTTGCACAGCATATACCTCATAAGTTTAAATATTAATTAATAAGAATTACTGAGAATTGAAAAGCCTGATCGCAGCTGCTAGGAAGGACTTCCTGCTGCGGTCATACCGACATCAAGGGGGAATTTGTCTGAGGATGAAGGCGCTGTCTCTAAATGCCTCCAGACTGTGTAGTGTGTGAGAAGCATTGTTCATAATAGAGTTCAGTTTCCTGAACATTCTCACTTCAGCCACCTGTTGGGCTAATTCCAGCTCAACACCAATTGTGGAGGTCGCCTTCTTGATCAGCTTATTCTGCTGGTTTCTGTCCCTGGAGTGAGCCCCTCCCCCCAACACACAACCCCAAAGAACAAAGCACTGGCCACTACAGTCTGGTAAAATGAGACACATGAGTGAATAGAAGAGGCCTGCTGATGTTAAAAGACCTTAACCTTTACAGGAAGTGAAGTCTGCTTTGGTCCTTCTTGTACACTGCCTCCATGTATCTGGACCAGTCCATCTTATCATCCAGCTGCACTCTCAGGTACCTACAGCTGGAGACAACCTCCACCTCCTTGCCAACAATGGTGACCGGTTCCAGTGTGGACTTCTTCCTCCTGAAGTCAATCATCATTTCCTTGGTTTTAGAGATGTTCAGTAGAAGGTGGTTGAGGTTACACCAGTCAATAAAGTCCCTGATCATGTCCTTGTACTCCTCCTCACGTCCTTCTCTGATACAACCAACAACCGCAGAGTTGTCAGAATATTTCTGAAGAAAGCAGCTGTCTGAGTTGTACCGGAGGTCAGATGTTTGTAATGTGATGATGCATGGGGACAGGAACGTTCCTTGTGGGGCCCCTGTGCTGTAGAGGATTTTGTTGGACCCACAGTTCTGTAGTTGTACATACTGTGATCTGCAGGTCAGATAGTCCATGACTCAGGAGACCAGTGCTGACTCCACCTGCATCATCCTCATCTTCTCACCAAGCAGCACCGGCTCAATAGTATTGAAGGCACTTGAAAAATAAAAAACATGATCCTCACAGTCGCATGTACAGTCTCATTTTATTATGTCAAATAACTCTAGTGGACATTTGAATTTTGTGAATTTACCATCAGTAGAATTTTCACAACAATTAACGCATGCTGTAGATTGTTTTGGGGAAAAACTGTCTCATTACATTTATTTACTCGTTAAAAAAATCCAAAAGTTCATGCGCTAAGTTGGATGTAAGGAAAGCAGTTAAGTTTGAATTTAAAAAATGCATAAATATAAAACTAAATAAATATACCTTTAAATTATAAGAAAAAATTTTAAATGAATATTATGGACATAGACTTTTATATAAAGAGCTGCAAGTTTAATTACAGATAGTTGTTACCATTTTACCTAAATTTGTTCGGAAGTTAACGAAACAGGGAAAATATATTATGTAAATAAAGTAGTATATTTTCTGTCAAAAATAAGCAATATATATTTTAAAAATAGAAATAAATGTATTTTGGGAATTTTGTAATAACACAAAAAATATTTGTTGAATTGTTAATTTATAGATAATGTCTGTAATTTTACAGACATTTCTTTGCAATTGTAAAAATAAAAGAAAACAATTGTAAAATTCTGAATTATTTTTCATAAAAGTATTGTCAAGTAAGATGCAGATGTTGAGGTCTCAGAGAGGACTCAGGCTCATTACAGCTCTAAGGTAACAAAGGTTTTGAAGCAGACAAATAAAGATCTTAAGAAGAAACATTATAAGTTAACCATATGATTGTGCTTGCTAAAATACACATATATTTTTTGAAGTGTTGATTTGATTGAAGTAATGACTCAGATGATTTATTATGTTCAGATTGAGAAGAATGATTTAAGAAGTGATTCTGTGTGAAGTAATCCTTGTTTAGGCTCTGTGTGTGCGTACAGGCCTCATAGGCTTGTGTGTCCAGGCCTTAAGAAAGCAGAAGTGAGAATGGCAGAAGTCCCCTTAGAAATGAGGAACTTGGAGTTTCCACAGGATGACAGGATGGGCTGAGGCCTATTTGCAGAACATTGTCATAGCAACTGAGTGTGTGTTAAATGTATTTGCTGTAAAACACATGATTCTATGCAACTGTTGTGTGTGTAACAGGAAAAAGGTTGAGTCTTAAGACCTATGAGTCAAGGATATGGGCGTACCAAGAGGTAGAACTGTGTGTAAAACGGTGTATGTGTTTGTAAGAGAGAGAGAAAGTATAAAAAGGGAAGTGCAGAGACATTTGTGGGGAGTTGTTCGCCGGAGCCGTCAGAAGAACAGCAAAGGGAACTTGGCCAGAGTTCTGAAGAATCTTCACCTTCCTCTCTTGCCCGAGAGACGGGAAGACGACGCGGGACTTAGGCTCCAGAGATCGCTGAGGACATCGTTGGAAGCAAAGTCTTTTTCTGACTTTGTTCAACAAGCGAAGACCACACTCTGCCAAACGGAGAGTCCTAAGAGGTTCTGAAGTTATCCAGAAGAAACCCATAGAGGGAAGATCCGACTACACCCGAAGAGGCAAAGGAGGCAACAGCACCGGGCTGTTCCCCTCCCCGGGGCTGGGAGACCAGTGACCCACTACAGCCTGACCAGACGAGGGTTTTCCATCACCACCATACCACAGAGAAGACAGCTGGGGCGTAAGCACTAACGTTCCAGCCAATTCCAGAAGATAACTGCCAGACCACGATTGGCTTACAGGACTCCTCCGCTCCCCCCTGCCGAGGGATAAGATCCTTTTGTCCACAAAGAAGACATCGTACCGAGTCCTCCGGACAACTGAGTGCTTTTCCCAGACGCAAGACAAGACCGAGTGATACGGTAGTGGCCACGCTGTTCGCTCTCTCTCCTAAATTTAATAATTAGAGAAGATTGTCAGGTACGCTCAATTTATTTACTTTAGTCTCATTTTTAATCAGAAATAATTAATTGTTTTAATCATGAATTGATGCTGTGCTCTTGCTAAAGTTTGCTTAATAAAAAGCTGTATTGCATTTAAAGAGAAGCCTAATGAAATTATTATAAATCACTGAAAATCTGCATAGTGGTAAAAAGTTAAGTTGATTGTGTGCATTCAATCCAATGGTTCTTACAGGTTACTCAGTCCAAATTGAGAATGTTTAAACATTACCCCTGAGGTTAGTTCTTTCCAAACCTCTAAAACGAACCCAGGAATAGCACCAAGTGCAGGCAAGTCCTTAGAGAGAAGCTGACCGAAAACGGACGTGAATGATAAATTAATTCTACTACTTAGAAAGGCTGCTCAGTGGGATAGCATTTATCAGATAAGAGGGGTGAGACGTTCGGATGCAAGGCAGTTAGAACCTGGGCGAGTATCTCTCAATTCCAGCTTAATTTATTCTGCTGAAACCTGTTAGGTGAAATACTAAATAGGCAGATAGAATCTAACCCTTTAAACGGAGAGCTGGACCAATTTTAACCTGAGGCAAGGGTTGAAAAAGGCTAGACTGGCGAACATGGCGTCCCTGGGTGGGCACGAGTGAAGAAAAAGTGTCCAAAAAGAAGATTCTGAGGGTCCGGCACCGACACCTAGAATCAACCGCCAGAACCTTTCAGTGGAAACTGGGGAAGAGAGGGCCAATCTCTTCTGACCGAGGGTCCACGCTGCGGAGATCGGGGAAGAAAAAGACGAGACCTTCTGACCGAGGATCCACAGCACGGGTGATCAGCCGACAGAGAGACTCGGGATCATCACGCCTGACGGGAGGTACAGTGAGAACCGCAGGCTAGAAGAAGCCGCAGTGACCTTGGGCCAGCGCATCCCAGAAAAAAAAGGCACCGCGGAGCAGCTAAACGAGGTCTGCACTCATCCCTGCTCAACGGTCCTACGAGAGGTTTTGAGGGAGCAGACGACCCGAGACGACAAAGACGATGGCTGAAAGTCAGCAAGACAAAGATGTACTCGTCCCTGATAAAGAAGAGGCGACAGCCCCACAAGACGACGCAAAAGCCGGAGGGTCCGGTGAGCAAGAAGAAGAGGATCCATCCTCCGAGGCCCCAGTGCCGGGGGAAACAACGATCAGCGAAGTAGTGAAAGCTTCCACTTCAAAGATGCTTCGCCCAGACCTCACTCCGACCTTCCAGTACCAGATTGTCCTGGCAGGTAAAGGATGGGATACCTGGGAAGAAGAAATAAGGAAGCATGTGCGCAACTTCAACCAGAGGCTGACAGAAGCGCAACTAAAAGAGCAAATACAGGAAGGCCTTGACAAAGACGGGTGCTTCACCTCCAGCGAGAAAATAGGAAAGCACTGGTTGACAGTGCTAGGAACCATATCGACACCATCAAAGTCGAAGGAGGGGGTGAGACAATGGTTAACCTGGTGGGGTGAGTACCTGAAAGAATCAATGAGAAGTGCTCCAATGTCAAAAGTAGTCATGATTTTGAGCCCTTCTCCAGAATATGACCCAGTGGTGAAGATGCTCGCCAGAGAGACAGAGATGACTCCAGTCCTGATTGCCAACCGCGTCCGGGCAACGGCAATCCCGAGGGACCACAGAGATGTGTTGAGGCCCATACATGAATATAGGGCCTCAAGAAGCCAGATGACGATTGAAGAGGACCGGCAGAGTGAACAAACACACACCGGATCCGTGAACGGGTCAGAGGACTCAGACGAAGAGCCAGGGGACCTGAGTATGCCGGGCCACTGAAGCCAACAGGGTTTGCCAGTTGGGGGGCTCTGCAGGCAGAATTTGGTGAGCCAAGTCAGCCGCACCCGATGCCCCGACCAAGCCTCGCAGGGGGCTACTCAGCACTGTCCCCCATGACACAAAGGGACATTTATGCTATAGATGAGCACATAGCATCCAGCAAAAAGATCCTCCAGTCCCTGAAGGAGTATACAGCCGCCCACAAAAACCGCGAAGTGCCCAGCAGATGAGGACCTCATTGAGGACGAGTCGATGAGCGACAAATCCGAGAGAATCCTCCCCATCCTACCACCGTTGCCCACAGATGGTAAGAAGTTCGGCAACCAGACGGGAGCTACAGCTTACTACATCGAAGGAGACCCCTGGCAGTACCACGCAGATGCCCTGCTGGTAATATCCTCCTCCATCCTGAAAGTCAGAAATACAGCTTTCAGAAAGGCGCTCGCACGCAGAGGTGGCGAGGAGTACAAGAAGGAGAGAGAAGAAGCCAGCAAAGAGAATAGAAATCGTCCAGATGGATGTAGATCTGTGGTGGTAACCAGCGGGGGAGATTCAACGTACTACTCTAATATCCATGTGATGAAGATGAGTATCGTGAAGGAGATGACATTGATCATACAGGGAAAAAAGCTGTACAGTGCCCTGGTCAAAGGACTGGCGAAAGCAAATGACCTGAAGTACAGAAGAGTGGTCATTTGTGCTGATGGGCTGAGATCCAACGACCAGAGACGCCTGCAGTGGCAGTGGTGCAGGGCGTCCAACGACCTGCATTTCCTGACTTATCAGAGTTGCGAGTGATCGACAGCTGGGAGCAGTCACCTGGAGAGCTCTACATCGTTGAAGAAGTTGTAACCACCACTGACACTGAGATGCAGCTTGGAGACCTGCTGGATCTCACTGCACCAGAGGACGACGTTGACCTCTTCCCCTGATTGCTTGGAGTTGCTATCTGTGACCTCAAGAAGGGGGTGTCAAGTAAGATGCAGATGTTGAGGTCTCAGAGAGGACTCAGGCTCATTACAGCCCTAAGGTAACAAAGGTTTTGAAGCAGACAAATAAAGATCTTAAGAAGAAACATTATAAGTTAACCATATGATTGTGCTTGCTAAAATACATATATAATTTTTGAAGTGTTGATTTGATTGAAGTAATGACTCAGATGATTTATTATGTTCAGATTGAGAAGAATGATTTAAGAAGTGATTCTGTGTGAAGTAATCCTTGTTTAGGCTCTGTGTGTGCGTACAGGCCTCATAGGCTTGTGTGTCCAGGCCTTAAGAAAGCAGAAGTGAGAATGGCAGAAGTCCCCTTAGAAATGAGGAACTTGGAGTTTCCACAGGATGACAGGATGGGCTGAGGCCTATTTGCAGAACATTGTCATAGCAACTGAGTGTGTGTTAAATGTATTTGCTGTAAAACACATGATTCTATGCAACTGTTGTGTGTGTAACAGGAAAAGGTTGAGTCTTAAGACCTATGAGTCAAGGATATGGGCGTACCAAGAGGTAGAACTGTGTGTAAAACGGTGTATGTGTTTGTAAGAGCGAGAGAAAGTATAAAAAGGGAAGCGCAGAGACATTTGTTGGGAGTTGTTCGCCGGAGCTGCTAAGAAGAAGCTGCAAAGGGAACTTGGCCAGAGTTCTGAAGAATCTTCACCTTCCTCTCTTGCCCGAGAGACGGGAAGACGACGCGGGACTTAGGCTCCAGAGATCGCTGAGGACATCGTTGGAAGCAAAGTCTTTTTCTGACTTTGTTCAACAAGCGAAGACCACACTCTGCCAAACGGAGAGTCCTAAGAGGTTCTGCAGTTATCCAGAAGAAGCCAATAGAGGGAAGAACCGACACCCGAAGAGGCAAAGGAGGCAACAGCACCGGGCTGTTCCCTCCCCGGGCTGGGAGACCCAGTGCCCCACTACAGCCTGACCAGACGAGGGTTTTCCATCACCACCATACCACAGAGAAGACAGCTGGGGCGTAAGCACTAACGTTCCAGCCAATTCCAGAAGATAACTGCCAGACCACGATTGGCTTACAGGACTCCTCCGCTCCCCCTGCCGAGGGATAAGATCCTTTTGTCCACAAAGAAGACATCGTACCGAGTCCTCCGGACAACTGAGTGCTTTTCCCAGACGCAAGACAAGACCGAGTGATACGGTAGTGGCCATGCTGTTTGCTCTCTCTCCTAAATTTAATAATTAGAGAAGATTGTCAGGTACGCTCAATTTATTTACTTTAGTCTCATTTTTAATCAGAAATAATTAATTGTTTTAATCATGAATTGATGCTGTGCTCTTGCTAAAATTTGCTTAATAAAAAGCTGTATTGCATTTAAAGAGAAGCCTAATGAAATTATTATAAATCACTGAAAATCTGCATAGTGGTAAAAAGTTAAGTTGATTGTGTGCATTCAAACCAATGGTTCTTAAAGGTTACTTAGTCCAAGGTGAGAGTGTTTAAACATTACCCCTGAGGTTAGTTCTTTCCAAACCTCTAAAACGAACCCAGAATAGCACCAAGTGCAGGCAAGTCCTTATGAGAGCAGCTGACCGATAACGAATGTGTATGATAGATCAATTCTACCACTTAGAAAAGCTGCTTGGTGGATAGCATTTATCAGATAAGAGGGGTGAGACATTCGGATGCAAGGCAGTTAGAACCTGGGCGAGTGTCTCTCGATTCCAGCTTAATTTATTCTGCTGAAACCTGTTAGGTGAAAATACTAATAGGCAGATAGAATCTAACCCTTTAAACGGAGAGCTGGACCAATTTTAACCTGAGGCAAGGGTTAAAAAAGGCTAGACTGGCGAACAATGTCCATACAGACTTCTAATGTTTGCATAACTTAAAGGAAATTTTAAAAATTCAAAGTAAGTGGATCACTTCACACAGCAGGTCCTCAGACATGCAACCACAGTGCTGCATTTACCATCAACTGGCCCTGTGATGGGGACTATCTGAGTGTCTATATTTCACTAGCAAGGACCACACAATTGATTTGAAGCTTGATTGTGTTTTTGGATGTGAAGGATCATTACATTAGTGATGACTGAATTAAGCTGATGTGGTGCGGGGGAAAAGCTTAGTCTGACATCAGCAGCAGCTCTTGGGTCAGCGGAGAGTGGGCGTAACGTACATCTTGAAGGTTGGAGCAGACGAAAAGTCGATAGACTTGAGGCCCATGGCCTTGATTAGGTGGTCTGGAACCCCTCGGCTAGAAGATGCAAAAAAGGAGTGGCCAGAGAACATGCAAGGAATCCGGATGCCGTCAAGATTTGCTCGAAATGGAAGAGGAATTGGGATCAAATTGTGACTTGACTGGTCTTTGTGGCAAACTAAGGGTTGGAAGTCAAAGAATCCTGAGATTTTTCTGATTTGTATCTGGTGTTCTAGAGATGTATAAGGGCTTAGGCGTGAATCAAGTTTGAAGTACATGATGGGCATGGATGCTCCACTTGATTGGTTTGGCTTTGTTTGAGTGAATGGAACAGTGGTCTTTGGAGATGCAGGAAGGTCAAAACAAGATGTGCACTTAAAATGACGGTGTGCCTTGAACTTGAAACCCCTCAAACTGGCAGAAGGAGCATGACTGAAGAGCTGACTGTTGGTTGGGATCTTGTTCATGGGTGACGAAATAATGGAGTGTGAGATAGGCAGGCGGCTGTACTGAACTATCGTGATGAGGAGGGAGCTGAGCCAGAAGACAAAGTTCTTGATTTACCTTTCAATCGACATTCTAACTGTAACCTATGGTCATGAGCTTTAAATGGTGATGGAAGAGCGAAATAGTGCATACAAGAGGCGAAATGAGTTTTCTCCATACGTTGGCTGGGCATGGTCTTTGACACAGGGCGAGGAACTTGCCATCTGAAGGGAGTTGTGGGAGAGTTGTTGCTCTTTTGCGTCAAAAGGAGCCTGTTGAGGTGATTCAGATGACTGATTTGGATGCCTCTTGGACGACTTGTTGGCATGGCCGATGAAGATTATGTGCCACTGGCATCTTTGCTGGGAATTTAAGCAGAAGGATGACAGGGGTATGAAGCTAGGAGAAAATAATGTTGTCAGAAGTTGGTACTGTTTACCTTTGTTTTCAGCTCAGTAGCAGGTAAAGTCTTTCTCTTTGCTTTCTGAAGAACTGCAACGGTCGAGTCGGAGATTTGGTGTGAAGGGAAGTCAGAGCATCTGTCTGGAGTGTAGAAGTGCGCTGCTCTTTTCTGGATGCAGTGGCTTCTCTGGATGATAGCCTGCTTCAAGAATTAACGCTGGAGCAGTTACATTTTGGTATTCCCTGGTTGTAGCCGGGTCTGGATGAGGAGTGTCTGCTGCACTGAAGAATGGAGAGAGGAGTTCTGATTGGAGTCGTCTCTTTGGGATGGATGATGTGGTTAATGGTGTTTCTGGGGCAATCCCCTCTTCTCCAGGGCCTCGTTTTGAATTAGACTGATTGGCGTGGAGGAGACCTGGAGATTGTCTGAATGTTTCCTCATGGACGGCTGATGGATGGGTGGTTTGTGGTAAGTCAGAGTTTCTAAAACTTCCAGACTACCAGTATGGCTGAGTGATGGCGTGTGTTGCTCCATGCACGAAAAGCCATAATGAACATGAGGGAAGGGCAGATTGGTATATAAAGGCACACAACAGGAAGGAGTGTGATTGAGGTGTGGTCCTGCTCATGAACCTCAGCTAAAAATGTTACCTTCATTTAAAGCAAAGAGATTCAAATGTTTATTCAGGTCTGCTGCAGTGACTATTGCCTCTCAACTCTAACATAAGATTTGTTTGTTTTAGAATTAATTTAGCAGAAAGAACTGAACTAAACAGTCACAATTTATCCACTTCCAGCTGTTCAAGCATGGCAGGCTAGCACAGTTCAAGATACACTGCAGCTCTTTCACTCACTGTTGTAGTGGTTAGTTTTCTGCAGTATATAGTGTGATTTTACAGGAGCTTTAAATGGCAAAAAAACATCAGATGTTAACTCTAAGACCTTTATTCCACTAACCTGAAGATAAACACACAGACAGCAGCAGACACCCACGCGCACATAGTTATTGCTGTTACACTACTTTTCTAGCCTGCAGTACTGTGCTTGAAATTGTCTACATACTGTATATCCTAGGTCTACGTATTCTTTTATTACACACAACTGCCAAACATACACACTATTGCTAATGACCAATTCAGGCTTCCCACATCCATGTGTCCACAAAGGTACTTGTGCTGTCCTCACAACACGTACCTGTGTGCTGTTATACAGCCAGCGAACCTTTCAAAAAAGACTCCGTACGCCGGGTTTCCTTTTATCAGCTTTATGGAGTCTTCTTGAAGCCAGTAATCGGCAAATGGTAAAAAGACTTTGGTTTTCTCCAGGTTCAACAGTACAGAACAAACCTACTCTCTCACAAAGTTTTTCTTCCCAGTTGTATAAAACAAAGATCCTCTCTATCAGAAATGAACACCCACTCTGTGGTAAAAAAAAAGAAGAAAGTAACAGAGATCCTCAATAAAGAGACGTTTCACTCTGGCTCTGATGACAGTTTCTGAAAATCAAATTCAAACAACATATCTAAACACAACTCATCCGACTCATCAGTCATCAAACTCTTAACATCTTAAAGCAAAAGGCATAACACTCCCCGCTTGATATAATCACATTATATCATTATAAATCTCCAAATAACACACATCCAAATAACCACATTTGCATAACATTAATATCATCCCACATGAAATTGAACACCTTACTCAGTCTCTGACAGCAAAATTACAATCTCTGAGATAGGCCTTAGAAATACCTTCGCAGTCCCTCCTTTTACAACTCGCACTTCTACTTTGCGAACTTTTTTGTCACTGCTGGGTAGAGTTTTCACCACCAGTCCCATAGGCCACTCATTTCTGCTTACTTGAAGGTCCTTAAGCAGAACTACATCTCCTTCTTTGACATTCCGCTTGCTGTCAGTCCATTTTCTGCGTTTCTGTAAGGTAGACAAATATTCTCCCTTCCACCTTTTCCAAAATGTCTCTGCTAACTGTTGAACTCGTTTCCACTGTTTCCCAAACAACTGTCCTGAAGAGAAGTTTCCAGATGGAGCAGAAACCGTGCTTGACTTTTGTGTGAGTAACATCGCTGGAGTGAGTATTGTTGGACAGTCTGGATCGGTTGATATTGGGACAAGAGGCCTCGCATTTAGGATAGCCATTACCTCTGCCATGAATGTGCTCAAGACCTCGTGGGTGAGACGTGTCTGAGTGTTCTTTAATAACATGGCATCTAAGATACGCTTGGACACCCCTATAAGCCGTTCCCACGACCCTCCCATATGGGGTGCGTGTGGAGGGTTAAGTGTCCATGAGCATCCCCTCTCTTGCAGGTATCTTCCTACTGCTTTGTCATCTGTGCCTAAATCCAATTCCTTACAGGCTCCAACAAAATTAGTCCCTCTGTCTGAGTACAGGAGCTTTGCTGGGCCGCGAATGGCAAAAAGCCTTCTCAATGCATTTATAAAACTATCTGTGGACATTGTTTCAATCAGTTCAATGTGAACAGCCCTGGTTGACATACACGTAAAGAGGACAGCCCACCTTTTGTTCTGAGCACTTCCACCTCTAGTGCGACGCGTGACAATGGACCATGGGCCAAACACATCCACACCTACGGTGGTGAATGGAGGCTCCGGAGTCACACGGCCTGCGGGCAAATCTGCCATTTTTTGATTCTGAAGTTCACCTCGCAGCTTGCGGCATGTGACACAGTTGTGTATGACAGAAGACACAAGACGTTTTCCTCCAACTATCCAAAAACCAGCACCACGGACAGCTCCCTCTGTAATGTGCCGGCCTTGATGAGCTGAGCGTTCATGGAAGTGTCTCACAAGAAGCGTGGCAATGTGGCTGGCAGAAGGTATAATCAAAGGGTGCTTCTCACTGTCTGTGAGATCGGCAGAGGAAAGGCGTCCACCGACTCGTAACAGTCCTTCTTTGTCAACAACTGGACAGAGTTTTTTGAGTGTGTCATTTTTGTAGTTCATCTGTCCTTCTTTCATCCCTTTGAATGTCTCTTTGTATGCTTCCTGCTGGACTGACTTAATGACAATATTTGCAGCTTGAGTGAGTTCTTTGCTGTTTGTATGTTCTTTGAGACTTTTCCATCCTCTTTGTCCATTTGAGTTCTGTTTGAAGGACGTAGCAACATGAATGAGTCTGGCTACTGCTCTACATAACACTGTCCAGCTTGAAAATCTTTTGAAACGTTCTGAACTCAACTGTGACTCTGTCGCTGCAGTAATCAATATTTTGACTTCAGGTCGTATCTCTTTGTCATTTTCAGGTTCAACCAGTAGGTACTGACTGTCTTGGTGTAATTTATCGATACTGTCTGAATACAGAAAATTTGGGCCTTTGAACCAGTCAGTGTTTTTAAGCTCACCTGCTGGGACTGATCTAGTTGCACGATCAGCTGGATTTAACTCAGTTGATACGTAGTGCCACTGGTCAGGTCGTGTGGATAGTCTAATGCGTGCGACACGATTGGCTACGTACATGTGGAATCTTTTGGAAGAGTTGTGTATGTACCCCAACACGATGCGACTATCAGTGAAAAACTTTACATCCTCTATTTTCATGTCTAACTCTTCCTTAATCGACTCATACATTTCAACTCCGAGTACGGCCGCACAAAGTTCAAGCCGCGGTACAGTGTGAGCAGGGCGAGGAGCGAGTTTAGACTTCCCTAGCACAAAACCTACATGGTATTGGCCATTGCTGTCTACAGAGCGCAGGTAAGCTACAGCTCCTATTGCTACAGTAGAAGCATCTGAGAAGATGCAGAGTTCGTTACTTCTCATTTCTCTAGATGAGCCCGGATTGTAACATCTTTTGATCTGCAGGTCTTCGAGAGCTTTTAATGAATTTTTCCATGCGACCCACACCTTCTCCTTTTCTGGAGGAAGTGGTGTGTCCCAGTCCCTTTCTTCAGATGACAGTTCCCTGAGTAGTGCTTTGCCCTGCATGATTACGGGCGCAGCAAAGCCTAAAGGGTCAAACAGACTATTTACAGTTGACAGGACTCCCCTGCGCGTGAATGGTTTTACCTCGTTTGAAACCCGGTAAGTGAAACTGTCAGTCTGTAAATTCCAGCAGAGCCCTAAGCTTCTCTGAACTGGGAGAGGGTCTACTCCGAGCTCTAAATCTTTTAACTCTTTTGCCCGGTCTTCTACGGGAAAGGCTTCCATGACTTGGTTACAGTTAGAAGCCACTTTATGGAGTCTCAGGTTGGACGCGGCTAACATGTCTCTTGTCCTTCTCAAAAGCTCGACAGCCTCTTCAGGCGTGGCCACCGATGTGAGTCCGTCATCAACATAAAACTGTCTCTTAACGAAATGTTTTGCATCGGTGCCATGTTCTCGCTCACCTTCTTCTGCAGCCCGTCTCATACAATAAATTGCAACAGCGGGTGACGGACTGTTGCCAAAAACATGAACTTTCATTCTGTACTCGATCACGTTTTTTGTCAAATCGTTGTCTTGGAACCATAGGTAACGAAGATAATCTCTGTGGTCTGTGCACACTTCAAAGCAATAAAACATCTGTTCAACATCTGCAGTCAAAGCTACGGGTTCCTTCCTAAATCTCAACAGAACTCCTACTAGAGAATTATTGAGATCTGGTCCACTAAGAAGCACCTGGTTTAGCGAAATGCCCTCATACTCCGCATGTTATGGCCCTCACAGACTAAAAAAAAAAACACACAGGCTCAATAGGGGAGAGAGACCGCAGCATATACAGAAGGACGCCACACAGGATAACTCCAATTAAACCCACAGGCTTTATTTGGCCACCCCAAGATAATCAATAGAAATAACATAAACGAAAGCAAAAACAAAAGAGGGCTGGAGACCCCAGACAAAAGAACAAAAGTGGGAAGACGCGGGCCAACCACGCAGTGGGCCGTCGCTCCCAGCGTCTCCCCCTAAACTACCCAAAAATAAGAACTAAGGCTGAAATAAACAAAAGACGAATAACGAACTGTCGGTGATCTCCAGCCCAAATTAATACAACGAAGGAAACCAACAAAAACCCCGGCACCTACATGCACGGGGAAAAACCTGCCTGGAGGGGAGAAAAACCACGGAGGAAGGTAAACTCCCTCCTACCTGTCCAGGTGTCTGTGCCAAGTCGTGCCCCCAATCTCTGCACTCCCTGTCCCTTTTATTCCCTCCTCCTCCTCTCATCACCTGAGTGCCGATTGCACTCAGGTGAGCAGCAGGCAGAAGGAGGAGAGAGAGCCAAACCAGAGAGAAAGAGAGCGAGAGAGAGAGACTGTGGCACATAACACCCCCACCCTAAAAACGTGAATGGGGGGAGCGCCGCAGACATCATTCACGCACCTAGCACCTAGACAATGTGTCGGCTAGGACATTTTCTCGGCCCTTGATGTGCCGGACCTCCACATTAACTGATTGTAAAAACAATGCCCAGCGCATGAGCCTCTGATTGGCGTTTCGCATCCGATTAATAAAAACAAGAGGGTTGTGATCAGTGTACACAACAACGGGCGCACTAGCGGAGCCAATATATACTTCAAAATGTTTAAGTGCTAAAATAAGCGCCAGAGCCTCCTTTTCAATGGTCGAATACACACGTTGATGGTGGTTAAATTTTTTTGAAAAATAAGAGACTGGGTGCTCAACACCATCATCTCCATCCTGAAGGAGAACAGCACCCGCCCCCGCATCGCTTGCATCAACGGACAATTTAAACGGACGATCAAATGTGGGCGCAGCCAGAACTGGGGCATGAGTCAATAGAGCTTTTACACAGTCAAACGCACGCTGACAACTGTCAGACCAACGGAAGACAGTCTTTGGACTCAGTAGGTCGGTGAGCGGAGCCGCCACAGCCGAGAAGTTCCTACAGAAGCTTCTGTAGTATCCCGCCATCCCCAAAAAACGGCGCAGCTCCCGACGTGAAGCAGGAGCAGGGAACGACAAGATAGCTTCCACTTTGGAATGGACCGGTTTAACCTGTCCCCGACCCACAATTTTTCCAAGGTATGTCACTGTAGCGCGACCGAATTCACACTTCGCCAAATTAAGTGTGAGGTTGGCATCGGACAGCCTCCCAAACACCGCTTGAAGCTGCTGCAAATGGTCCTCCCAAGAACTGGAATACACAACAATGTCATCTAGATACGCCTCGCACCCTGACAAGCCCGACAAAACCGTATTTACTAAACGTTGAAACGTAGCAGGTGCATTACGCACGCCAAATGGCATCACCGTATACTGCAGAAAAGCATCAGGGGTCACAAACGCAGAAATCTCACTTGCCCGAGGAGTCAGCGGCACCTGCCAATACCCTTTTAAAAGGTCTAACTTTGTCACATAATTGGCACTGCCGACGTGATCACACAATCCTCAACTCGAGGCAAAGGATAACAATCCGGCTTCGTGACCCCATTCACCTTTCTAAAATCCGTGCAGAACCGGTCAGAGCCATCAGATTTGCCGGCTAAGAGACACGGCGAACTCCACGCACTAAACTGGGTTCTGCAATTCCGTTCTCCAGCATATAGTTTACCTGCTGTTGTAAACGGAGGCGCTTATCGGGATTCACCCTATATGCGTGCTGCTTTATTGGTGGGGAATCTCCGACATCAATGTCGTGTTGCAACACGTGGGTGCGAGTCGGCACATCTGAAAACAAAGAGATGTGAGACTTTATCACTCTAACCACATCCTCATGTTGCACCTGAGTTAAATGTTGTAAACATTCATCCAGTTTAGACAGCATCTCAGAGTTCTTTAATCGGCCCTGGACCACAGCACTCGACAAACCCACAACATCCTCTATGTCAGACGCGGCCAAAACCGCCGGTGATTGCGTGGGATCAGCACTGGACAGCGCCTCTGCTACCTGAGCCTCATCAATGCCTTCAGCACTGGACAGCGCCAAAACAGCTTTACTGTCAGTAGCAACAGAAGACAGCGGGGCTGAATCTCTGTCCAGGTAGGGCTTCAGCATGTTCACATGGCACAAACGGCTCCGTCTTCGACGATCAGGAGTAGCGACGATATAATCCCGCTGACCAACCTTCTCCTGGATTACATAAGGGCCGCTGTAACGCGCCTGCAAAACAGAACCAGGCACAGGCAACAACACCAAAACTTTTTCACCAAGGCTAAAAGATCTGCTAACAGCACTTCTGTCAAACCACTTTTTCATCTTCGTTTGTGCAGCAGACATATTTGCTTTCGCCAATTCACAGGCACGGTGTAGTTTAAAACGAAAATTACTCACATAGTCGAGTAGATTTTGTGGCTCACCATCACCCAGCCATTTCTCCTGCAACAGTTTAAGAGGGCCACGCACGGTGTGGGCAAACACCAGCTCCGCCGGACTAAAACCCAGGGACTCCTGAACCACCTCGCGAGCCGCAAAAAGGAGGAGATGGACCCCCTCATCCCAGTCCTTATCGGACTCCAAGCAGTAAGCACGGAGCATGGATTTCAAGGTCTGGTGAAAACGCTCAATCGCCCCCTGACTCTCCGGGTGGTACGCACTGAATAACAGTGAGAGATGTCAAGTTGCGCCATCACCTGTGCAAAAACTCGTGACATAAAATTAGATCCCTGATCGGTTTGAATTACTTTTGGCAACCCAAACACAGAAAAAAACTTGACCAATGCTTTCACGACAGTTGGAGCTGTGATTTTCCGCATAGGTATAGCCTCAGGAAACCTAGTTGAGGAACACATAATGGTCAGAAGGAACTTATTTCCAGCTTTTGTGCGAGGAAAAGGACCGACACAATCGACAACAACACGCTCAAAAGGCTCAGTCACCACCGGGATTGGATAAAGGGGAAATGGTGGAATGGTCTGATTTGGTTTCCCAGAAACCTGACATATGTGGCATGTTTTACAATGCTGCTGGACGTCCCGTTTTAACCCCGGCCAGAAGAAACACCGCAAAACACGGTCATAGGTCTTATTAATCCCTAAATGACCACCTAGTGGATTATCGTGCGCCAACTTAAGAATTTCACGCCGGTATGCTTTTGGTACTACCACCTGTCTCACCACACCCCAGTCATCCTGTGGGGACATCTGTGGCGGTGTCCATTTACGCATAAGCACGCCGTCTTTCAAAAAATAACCGGAGGACATCTTTTCAATTTGGTCCACCGGAACAACCGCATCGACACAAGAAACTAAAGATCATGTTTTTGCCAACAATAAGCTGCTCTCGTGACATGCAAACTTTTGAGCTTGATCGTCAACGGAGTAGAAACAGGCGAAGCAGCAGGAGTGACTGCAGGTGGCGGAGGCGGAGCAGGAGAAGAGATTACTGGCGGAGAGGCCGGACAGACAGGATCGGCTAAAAGTATCCGCCAATCCTACCTCATCCACCTCGTCATGTAAATCCTGCTCTTGCCTCTTGGACATAGCGCGCGTGACAGCGCAAACTGAGAACACCTCTGGGAATTCTCGCCCCAAATCATCCGGGTGTTCAAGAAGAGGAACCGCAGTTACCTCAGGATTCAACAGCACCTTGCCACCAGCTAAATCGTTGCCCAAAATAAAAGAAATCCCCTCTACAGGAAATTTTGGACACACTCCCACAACTACACGTCCCTTAACCAACTCAGAGTCTAGATAAATAGAATGCAAAGGCACACCCACAAACTGCATCCCAAACCCTCGGACTAAAACCTCAGTTTTAACAGAGGACTGGGCCGACAGCGGCAACACTCCTTGCAGAATGACCGACTGAGAGGCTGCGCTATCCCTTAGGATGGTGACAGGAGTTTTTGGGCCCTCCTCTGACAGTGAAACAAAACCTTTCATAATAAAAGGAGCATACATAGCAAAGTCAGATTTAGCTACAGGCTGTTTATGACAGGATTGCTGACTGGGCAAAACTTCAGTTTTCAACAGATTAACTGCTTTTGGAGACTTATTTCGTTTATTCAGGACAAAACAATGGCTGATGGTGTGGCCACGCTTCTTGCAATAGAAACAAACCGGCTTGTCCTTAATGTCACCGTCTTATTAACAATCTTCATCTCACCCGAGAGTGTGGTTTAAATGGAAAAGCAACAGCCCTGGCAACAGGGGCGCCACGCTCAGGGACAGATTGGACTTGTCAAAATTATCCTGTGCGTGAGGACGTATTCATCAGCCAGGACTGCCGCCTCAGACATTGTGGATACTTTTTGTTCATTAATGTAAGTAGCGATTTTATCTGGTAAGCAGTTTTTAAATTCCTCCAGCAATATTAGATTACGCAGATCATCAAAATTTTTAACATTTAGATTGACACCAGCGATCAAATAGAGCTTCCTTTTCACGCCCAAAGTCAAGAAAAGTTTGATTATCCACCTTTTTGCCTCGGCGAAACCTTTGGCGATACGCCTCGGGCACTAATTCGTACGCCCTCAACACAGCTTTTTTTACTTCGTCATAGTTCAAACTCAAATCAAGTGACAGAGATGCGTAAGCTTCTTGAGCCTTCCCAGTAAACACACCCTGTAAAAGCAATGGCCAAACGTTTTTAGGCCACTTCAATGTCTTTGCAACGCGCTCAAACAAAACGAAATACTTGTCAACATCTTGATCGCTGAAAGGAGGAACCAAACGAATACATTTATTTACATCAAACTCGCCAGATTGAACTTGAGACACAGGGTAAGGAGGACTGCTTCAACTCGAGCTCTTTCAAACGAATCTGTGCTTCTACTTCCAATCCGCAAAGCTACTTCATTATCAAGTTCCTTGTCTCTAATTGCCAAGCGACGCATTTCAACCTCCAGCTCTTTAAGACGGAGCTGCCCCCCGAATCTTCTGGTCCGGCAGGCGACCGCGTCGCCGACTCCTCAGGGATTTTCAACACAACGCCTTTATCAGACAAACCAGCCACAACTCATCTTTGATTACTTGTTTTTTCGCCTGCTTAGGCACAGCAACCTCAAAATGCCCGGCGACACTAATTAACTGCTCCTTCGTGCAAAGGTGCAACTTATCAAGGCTAGGATGCGCCACAAAATCATCAAAGTGAAACTCCATAGCCAAAACACCACGCAAACAGATCACAAACCCCTGGTCAAATCAAACAAAGCCACAGGTCAAAAGAAAAAACACCAGTCCAAAACTGGCACAGCACACGACAAAAAACGGCACAGACCACCATACAACTAGAGTGGCGTCCACAATAGGAAAATATGTGTGCACAAAAATCACAAAAGCACACACACACACACACAATGGGCAGTGCAAAGTCGGCGGCAAACAATATAAAGTACCAAAGGTAACAAATCACGGCGCCAAGCTACGCGTCAATTAACACCGGGAAGAAAAACAGTTACCATGATACACATCACCGACACAAAGAACTGCAACAGCAACAAACTGCCCAGTTTCCACGCGGAGGCAACAAAGCCAAACGCGAGGGACGAGCCCCCAAATATGTTACGGCCCTCACAGACTAAAAAAAAACACACAGGCTCAATGGGGAGAGAGACCGCAGCATATACAGAAGGACGCCACACAGGATCTCCAATTAAACCCACAGGCTTTATTTGGCCACCCCAAGATAATCAATAGAAATAACATAAACGAAAGCAAAAAAAAGGAGGGCTGGAGACCCCAGACAAAAGAACAAAAGTGGGAAGACGCTGGGCCAACCACGCAGTGGGCCGTCGCTCCCAGCGTCTCCCCCTAAACTACCCAAAAATAAGAACTAAGGCTGAAATAAACAAAAGACGAATAACGAACTGTCGGTGATCTCCAGCCCAAATTAATACAACGAAGGAAACCAACAAAAACCCCGGCACCTACATGCACGGGGAAAAACCTGCCTGGAGGGGAGAAAAACCACGGAGGAAGGTAAACTCCCTCCTACCTGTCCAGGTGTCTGTGCCAAGTCGTGCCCCCAATCTCTGCACTCCCTGTCCCTTTTATTCCCTCCTCCTCCTCTCATCACCTGAGTGCCGATTGCACTCAGGTGAGCAGCAGGCAGAAGGAGGAGAGAGAGCCAAACCAGAGAGAAAGAGAGCGAGAGAGAGAGACTGTGGCACATAACACCGCACTCGAATCAAAAACGACCCGTATTTGGTCGGGTTTCTGCGGGTGGTATATACCAAACGTAGGCAGATACCAATGTTCTTTACCTATTGGCATAGGTGGCGCCAGTTCCGCTTGATCTTTCTCTAACATTCTCTGCATGAACTGAGTGTAGTGATTTTTTTTCGGTTTCTTTTCTAAAATCTTTTTGAGTGAATTCAGGCGTTTTAAGGCTTGCTCTCTATTGCTTGGGAGCCTTCTTCTCTGCGCGCGGAACGGCAGTGGAGCAACCCAACTGTTTGCTTTGTTTTGACTGACTGACTTATCCATGATAGTTAGGAAGGTTTTGTCATCTATAGACGGTGCAACCTTGTTATCTGACTCGGATCTATCAAACACAGAGTGTCCTAGTTTGTCTATGTTATCTGTAAGGTCAGCCATGTTCCTACACTCTGTGGCTGTCTGCGTCTTTTTGTGTGATGTGACACTGTAGTTCTCCTTCACAGTAATAACATTTGAACATGGTTCAAAATAAGATGTCCGACCACTGTCTAACACGTGTGTCCTGTAAACATTTACTTCTGAGGTGCTGTGAGTTTTTCCTACACAAACCTCTCCTACGATGACCCAACCTAAATCTAATCTTTGGGCATAAGGAGCATTGTTAGGCCCGTTAATCTGCTCTCGTACCTTATGTACTCTTAGGATGTCTCTTCCCAGGAGCACGAGGATCGGAGCGTGGTGGTCAACAGGTTGGATTTTGTTTGCTATTCTGAGCAGATGAGGGTGATGCTGAGCAGTCTCAGGTGTAGGTATTTCTCCTCTGTCGTCTGGTACTGAATCACACTCTATCAGGGGTGGCAGCCGGATGTCTGTTTTCCCGTCCATGGACTGTATGAAGAAGTTCACAGCTCTTCTTCCTGTAGTTTCTGCTTTTCCTGAACATGTTTTCAGTGTGTAAGGAGCAGGCGTGGTTTTGATCTCAAACAGATTAAAGAACTCTGACTTAGCTAGAGACCTATTGCTTTGCTCGTCAATCACAGCATACATGTTAACTGCTCTGTCTCTTTGGCCTTCTGGATAGACTTTCACTAAACAGATCTTAGAGCACGAACGTGGGCTATTGTTTTGGCCACAAACCTCTGTGCACTTGGAAACAACAGAAGGAGGATTCTCAGCTTGCTCATCACTTTTGGTCTGTGGATCACTTTCTGATGCTGCATCCTTGGAGACAGGAGTAGGACCTGGATGAAGTGCTGATAGGTGTTTGGGACTGTTGCACTCAACACACTTAAGAGCCACTTTACAGTCCTTTGCCATGTGTGCAACTGAACCACAGCACCTGTAACAAATGCGATGCTCTCTGAGGAAGGCTTGTCGTTCCTCAATAGGTTTGTCTCGAAACAGCTTGCATTTTCTGAGTGGATGTGGCTTTTTATGAATCGGACACTGTCTATCTGGTTCCTCTATTTTCCTTCGTTCAGGACTGCTTTGAATTTTGTCTGCTGCATCTACTTTATGCACCGACACAGTGAGTTTGCGATTGTATGGCGTGGACTTTTCTGTGCGCATAGAAGCTTGACTATTAAAACTGGGTGTAGCAAAGCTCGGATCATTCCTCATTTTAGCTTGCTGTTGTATGAACTGTACAAAAACTGAAAAAGGAGGAAATGACACACTGTGATTTTCTTTGTATTGGGTTCCTACAGTTGTCCACCTTTCCTGTAGGTTGAAGGGTAGCTTCTCCACTATTGGTCTTACTCCCCGAGCTGTGTCCAGATATGCCAGACCTGGTAGCCCACCATCTGTTTTTGCACACTGTAGCTCTAAAAGAAGATCCCCTAGTTCTCTCAACCTATCATTGTCTTTGTTTGTCAGTCTTGGAAAGTCCTCTACCTTTTTTAAGAGTGTGTCTTCAACGGCTTCTATGGAGCCATAAGACTCCTCCAGGCGCTGCCAGACTATCTTCACGCCTGCAGAGGGGTTTAGGATGTGTACTGCACGCATCCTTTTGGCCTGCTCTGATGATTTCGGTCCTAACCACTTTGTAAGCAGGTCTAGTTCTTCTCCAGCTGACAGATTTAAGTCTTTAGTTGCACTAACAAATGAGGCTTTCCATGCCCAGTAGTTCTCAGGCTTGTCGTCGAAATGTAGTAAACCGGCGTTGACTAGCTCTCTGCGGATGAGATACTTAGTAAATTCTTCTCCTCCATTTGACTTAACTGAGTTGTTGTTTGCAGGTTGAAAAACGTGGGCTGCAGGATTTAACAGATGAGCATTTCTCATGTCCTGTAATGTCTGTTGTTCTTGTTTAATATCTGGCTTCATTGGTGGAGAAACACACTGTGTTGCGTTGTTAACTGGTTAACTGGCGGGTCATCTTTCATTTCTGTGACCTGTCTTGGTCTCTCTGACATTTCAGAAAGGGGTAGCTGACAATGTTGTGCAACATACTCACTGGTGCGCTGCCCAGCATCCAGAGGCTCAGCTTCAGTGAGAGACCTTATGCTTCCCTCCCCGCTCTGATTTTCTACCTCTTCATAGGCAGCTACTTCCGCTTCAGCTGCAGCGACTGCCTTTTGCGACTTTAGAACGTGGAGGCTGGCATCTAAATCTGCCTTTTGTTTTATTATGTCGGCTTCCTTTTCGGCAAATGCTAGTTGAGCCTTAGCTGCTTGCGCCCTGGCGTAGGCCTTGGCTGCCGAAGACGCTGACGATGATGACGATACGTGGGACCGGGACCGTCTGCTGGTAGCTCTGGACCTGATGTCTAATGGCGGCGGAGCTCCTTGAACGTCCGCTGCTCGGCCCGTAGCGTCTCGTTGCTCCGCGTCGGCGTTTGGACAATGTGCTGCGTCGTTGTCATTTTGCAGCTCGTAGTCTTTCAGATAGCTTTTTCCCGAACGTAAACTCATGCTTACTTGCTGCTCTGTGTTGCCCGAACCCGCTGAGAAAGACTTTTTCTTGCTGAAAATGTCGTGGCAAGTCTTTTTACTGTGCTGTCCTCACAACACGTACCTGTGTGCTGTTATACAGCCAGCGAACCTTTCAAAAAAGACTCCGTACGCCGGGTTTCCTTTTATCAGCTTTATGGAGTCTTCTTGAAGCCAGTAATCGGCAAATGGTAAAAAGACTTTGGTTTTCTCCAGGTTCAACAGTACAGAACAAACTACTCTCTCACAAAGTTTTTCTTCCCAGTTGTATAAAACAAAGATCCTCTCTATCAGAAATGAACACCCACTCTGTGGTAAAAAAAAAAAAAGAAAGTAACAGAGATCCTCAATAAAGAGACGTTTCACTCTGGCTCTGATGACAGTTTCTGAAAATCAAATTCAAACAACATATCTAAACACAACTCATCCGACTCATCAGTCATCAAACTCTTAACATCTTAAAGCAAAAGGCATAACAGTACTCATGATATAAGTTTCATCATTCATCCAAATCCACAAGGGTTCATGTGCAGACCAAAATTTGTGGCCATGAGAACTGTCTACACTGCAAGCACACTGGCTGTATATGTGCCAGGAAAAGAGAAAACATTTGCTCAATATGAGGAGAGACGAGGAGATTTTTGTCATCCACACCTTTATAATTTCTCCTCACAAGATTTGTACTTACATTAGTTCCCAGACTTTGACACTGCTTTGATTTGTACATGCCTTTCATTGATGGTGCCAAACACAGTAGGAAGTTGTAAATTCTCCAGCTATGTACACTGTACTTGACACACCTGAGAAATAATCACTGAAATGGTGTTTACAGCCCAATCTGTTATTGGTGCAAAGTCACAGTCTTTCTGAAACATCTGTTGGAGCTCTGTGTGTTCTTCTATGTCTGATGAGAAGCAAAGTGATTGTCTGCCAAGCAGACTGATGCATGCTTCTTGTAGTAGTAAGAAAAATTGTGCATCTGCTAGTCCACATTGGTCATGTGAAAGCCAAGACCAATGCAAGCCTCTATAGCATAGTTGCGAATTTTGGACAGCATCACTCAGTGCTTGCAGGCAAAGGAAGTAAAAGGCTGTCTTTGCTGCCGTCCTCCACAAGGGTACACCAGGGCCTGCTAGAGTTTGCATGGCACTTTGATATTTTCTGAGAGAATATTTAGGTAACAATGAAGCCATATAAATACAAATATATAAGGCATTTTGCACTATGGTCCCAAACCTTGAATTAATATATTTTTTGGGTCCCTGATCAAAATTTTTTTTGTAGGAAAGGTGCAGCTTTAACTGCATTAAGGATCTCATCTAACCACCAGGAGTCTTCCTAAATGGAAATACGTTCCTAGCTAAGAGTTTCCACTTAAGACATACACAAAAAAAACTTTCTGTAAAAAACTAAGATAATGCATAAGTTAACAGATTTCTGATCTGTTGCTATGAATATCAGGAATTATTTTCACTAATCAGTGGATTCGGAGTTACTTATATCCTAAAAGGATGTTCTTGAATCCAGTCCTAACCACCAGCACTACTGTATGAAACAGATGAAAACTAGATGTAGAGTGTCATAGTGGTCATTGTGACTGACTGATCACACATCTAGAGGG